>NC_052489.1:8466149-8766149 GCF_009730915.1 Dioscorea cayenensis subsp. rotundata
GCACATGGACGAAGGAAATATTGGAAGTGCTTGGCCTTAGGTTCACCAAAGCATAAAAATAGAGCATTCTACAAGTAAGGGAAATTTCAACACTAAATATGAAAGATCAAAGCTCTAGCTAAAAACTTGAATCAAAAAGGACAACAAACCCGAAATCGTGTACGTGTGTGAACTCACTCAAAACAACTCAAGGTATACTCCTCAAAGTTCTAAGTACAAGGGACTTATTTATCTACAAAAGTGACAACAATTTCAAAGATGGTAGTAGCTTCACACATCCTCTAAGTTAGCCCTTTCCAAAGCGGCCGCTAAGGTGGCTTTCACTCTTTCAAGACGGTAGCTCTTTCTACCGGAGTGGTAGCTTTCACTCACCCTATGAGATAGCTCGTTCTCTCATTAGGGCATAACTAGTATCCGACTTATGAGAGTAGCTTCATAATTCATAGGTGGTAGCTCTTTCCACCCAACAAGCACAAATAAACAATAAAACTATTTTGTTTTTTCTTTTCATTTTCCATATATATATATATATATATATATTTTAGAATTCAACACAAGAAACAACTATAACTAGTCCCTTTAACATCAAACTTGAGTTTCCAAAAGAGTCTAATAAGTGAGTGGTGTAACAAGTATAAATCGGGCAAAAATTCCTAGACATTCAAGCAAAATTAGAGCATGAAAACATTCAATGTTAAAAATTCTCCTAGACTCAAGAATACAATCCTTGCAACTAAGGTGAACCGCCATTGGCTATGTGAGCATATATCAATCAAGAACAATAGAAAGGATGTGTGCACTATGAAACTACCCCCCACACTTAAGATGTACATTGTCCCCAATGTACACATGCAAGCTCACTCAAAATGTATATCATTCAAAAGCAAATATGGGAGAAGCAATCGAAACAACACTCCCTTGACTCCTAGTGTTGAGTTTGATGAAGCTAATTCCATGGGAGTAGTGTTCCGACGGGTTGTGGAGCTCACACGGCCAAGTGCCTAAGCACCTTGGCCGTGCGCATGACTAAGTCTTAATTCCCATGATGACAAGACCATCTGCACGCATACATAAGGGGGTTCAGTGTAGCTCAATAAAAATAAAATAACTCGAGTATATATAAGAGATAGACAATGAAAACAACTCGAGATGCAAAATGAAAATAAACTCAGAAGGAAAATCCTTTCTGAGTGAACAAGTCTAAAATAAAATGCAAAAAAGTAAAATGAAGTAGAGTCAAGTGTCGATGTCGCCCTCGGGCTCTAGTGTTGCTGCTGGTGAAGATGCACCTGGTGGGTCCACCGGTGTCAGGGTAGGGGATGAGGCTGCAGTAGATACCGAGGGGGCCGGAGGAGTCCTTGGCCGCAAGACAATTGATGAAAGAATGTCTCGCTCTAAGATCTGTTGTAATACGTCGAAACGTGCCATGAACTCTGTGTACTGAGTGGCTTGCGTGGCCCTGATCTCGGAGACCTCTGTCGGCACCACTCCTAAAGCATTCTTGAGCCTCTCAAAGCGATCATGAGCTTGAGATGGTGAAAACATACACATGGGGGGTGCTTCCTCTGCCACTAGGGGTGCCTCGGTCTCCATTGGTGCTGGCTGAGGTTCGGGAGCAGGCTGAGATGCCCTAGCTTCATCACCTTTATCCTCGAATGGTATATTCAGCACATAGACACCATTTGGATATTTACTGACCAAACCCATGAGCCTCATTGTCTCTAACCCAAGTGGTACTGGTATTATCGTTTTTTCGGCTCTGCTGATTGTGTCGCGTAGACCCATCCCCAAAATGAGTCTAGTAATGTATGGACCCGAGAAAATGACACCAAGTCTAGGATACTATCCTTGATGCTTCAAATACTCCGCTAAAATGTGCCCCAGATGGACCGGCTCATTCCGAACCATGGAGTATAAGTATAGAAGTTCTTGCTTGTTAATGACTCCCGTGCTATCACCACGACCATTCACTGACCTGCTTATGATGGCGTGAGGATATCTATAACTAGGTCGAGATAAACATGAGGCCTTAGACACTCCTGGTTCATATCGCCCCTTACCACATAGTATTTTATACGCCGCCGTGGGAGATAAACCCGACATGTCAATTGGAAGACTCTCGTACTCTTCAGTTTCAGTATACTCCTCATCATATAAACCAAGCCTAGTGGAAAACTATGTGACGCTCATACTATGATGTTGCCCAAAAGCTCTGAACTGAATAGTGACGACACTATCAAAATGAGCATAAGAGCGGTCAAACTCAAATGAAGCAAGCACCTCTAAGGTAAGTGAGCGGATAGCCGGGTCATGAATATTCAATAACTTGTGCCAACTACCTACCAATAATAGTTTCTTGACCTCATCAGCCATTTCATCAGCTAGTTGCACCTTCCTGAGTGACCCAACATCCGGGATTCGCATTTGACCAAACTTAAGCTTCTCTAACTGCTCAAACCGAGCTCAATGCTCAGGACGTGTGAATTCCATGAGTTCCGGCTCAGAGGCAGACCCACTAGGACTTTTAGCAACAGCCTTCTTCGATCTCGTGGCCATACCTGCATGTATTAGAGAATGAAAATCAATCAATTTCATTCAGACTGCAGGAAATAACAATGCACGGTCGTGCGTTAATTTCACACGCCCGTGCGCTTTCACAGGGCATGGAAGACGCACGGCCCTTTGTAGCCATTCTTCCAGCTACACCCCCATCTCACTTCTAGATCTTCTCAAAAACAAATCATAACCATTTTGGTAAGAAACCAATGTGCATTATCCATTTAAATTGCAGGTAATCAGCTAGACTCAAAGGAAATCGGTGACGAGAGGAAACAAAGGCTTACCGACGATTTGAAGTTAAACACCTTTACAATCCGCACAGTGCACAATCAATCGATTCAAAGACAACAATAGAAGGACAGGCGAATGTCGGGAAATGTATTGTGAACGGCTTAGGGTTAGCTGAGGAACAAGGTGTGACCAATGTATTAGGAGAGCAGACAGTCTTTTAATTCCTGGAGATCCACACGGGCGTGCGGGAATCACCCACGCCCGTGTGCCCTCGAATGAGGGGTTCACAGGGGCAGACGCACGCCCCTGTGGTTTTGCTGGATATCTGAGAAATTATACTAAGTGCTCCACACGCCCGTGTGGAAATTACACACGGGCGTGGACATTCACAAGCTCAACTCACAGGGGCAAGCACACTCCCCTGTGTCTTCTCGGGATAGAAAGGACTCATCTGCAGAGATTCACACAGGCGTGTGGAAATTACCCACGCCAGTGTGTGTGATTAACAAGGTCGCCCACAGGGGAGAATCCACGCCCCTGTGTGCTCTCAGGATAATCTGCCCAACTCTGCAAGGATTCACACGCCCTTGCGGAAATTACCCACGGCCGTGTGACAGTCGCATGGTCATTCACAGGGGCTGCCGCACGCCCCTGTGCCTTCTCTGGATGAGCTCACAGTGCAAATCCACGGGCATGCAGAAATTCCACACTCCTTTGTGTTTTCTATGGATGCCTTAGAAAATTCTGCAGGCTCTATAGAAAATCTCTGAACATGTTTACACACTCAGAGCCTGCCCTATTATGCAAATTTTACCAGTGAAAAACATGAAACAGAGCTCAAACGACCAAACTTCGCCAATTCCACATAGAAACACATGATGAATACTAAAAGCCCACAGGAAAATCTTAGCACAAGCATCTAAAAATCAAGACACCAACAGTTAACAGATTATTCATGCAAACAAACTAACTAGAAAATAAGAAAACAGTAAACACTTGGGTTGCCTCCCAAGAAGCGCTTGTTTAACGTCACTAAGCTTGACGTACCTTGCCTTACCTCACGGGGGTTCGTGGAGGAAAAATACTTCTCTATTGTCACTATAAATCTCTCCGCCATAGTATGGTTTCAGCCTGTGCCCATTCACCTTGAATGTGCCCTTCTCTGGATGGTTAATCTCAATGGCTCCGTGAGGTGAAACTTCAGTTACAGTATACGGACCAGACCATCTTGATTTGAGTTTCCCTGGAAATAAAGTTAGACGAGAGTTGAATAGTAACACCTGATCGCCTACTTTGAAGTCCTTCGGAATCTTAATATGCTTGTCATGCCACTTCCGAATTCTTTCCTTATATATCCTTGCATTCTCGTATGCTTTCATCCTCCATTCGTCTAACTCGTTGAGATGTAATATTCGTTGCTCTCCGGATTTGCGCAAGTCAAAATTCATCACTTTAATTGCCCAATATGCTTTGTGCTCTAATTCCACCGGTAAATGGCAAGATTTTCCATACACTAAATTATAGGGAGTGGTCCCTATTGGGGTTTTGTATGCTGTTCTATGAGCCCAAAGTGTGTCATCTAACCTTTCAAACCAATCTCGTTTCCCTTGTTCCACTGATTTGGTTAATATTCTCTTGAGCTCTCTGTTTGTAACCTCTACTTGCCCACTCGTTTGCAGATGGTAAGGAGTAGCAAGACGATGATGAACTCTATAACGCTTGAACACTTTCGCCAATTGTGTATTACAAAAATGGATTCCCCGATCGCTAATGATAATTCTTGGAGTTCCAAATCGAGTAAATAACTTCTTCAAAAACTTCACCACAGTTCTTGCATCATTAGTTGGAAGAGCTTGGGCTTCCACCCACTTGGAAACTTAATCAACTGCTACCAGAATGTATTGATTACCATTGGACTTTGGAAACGGTCCCATGAAATCAATTCCCCATACATCAAATACCTCACAAAATTGCATTGGATTTTGAGGCATCTCGTCCCTTCGTGATAAATTTCCAGCCCTTTGACAACTATCACATCGTAAAACGAATTGATGAACATCTTGGAACAAGGTTGGCCAATAGAACCCAGCGGCTAAAACTTTCTCTGCAGTTCGACTTGAAGCATAATGCCCCCCACTGGGCCTGAATGACAATGCGCAATGATGTTCCAACCTTCCTCCCTAGAAACGCACCATCGCACCACCTGATCTGCACAAATACGGAATAGGTAAGGATCTTCCCAGAAAAAGTTCTTAAGGTCACTGAAAAATTTCTTCTTCTGTTGAAAACTTAAACCCTGCTTCAACACCCTTCCTGACAGATAATTCGCAAAATCTGTGAACCATGGAATATCTTTTGATTCTACTTCCGGTGCCGCATACAGATGCTCTTCAGGGAAGAAGTCATTAATTTCCTTGCTTGCCGGTTCTTGCCCCTCACAATCTTCTAATCTCGACAGATGATCTGCAACCACATTCTCTGTCCCCTTTTTATCTTTTATTTCCATGTCGAATTCTTGCAACAACAATATCCACCGAATCAATCTCGGCTTCGCATCTGCCTTGTTCATGAGATAACGAAGTGCAGAGTGATCTGTGAACACTGTGACATTTGATAGAATGAGATATGGTCTGAACTTATCAAAAGCAAACACTACTGCTAATAACTCCTTTTCAGTAGTGGTGTAATTCTCTTGTGCACTTGTGAGAGTCTTGCTAGCATAATAGATTGGTTGAAATTGCTTATTTCTCCTCAAACCCAAGACCGCTCCCACTGCATAATCACTAGCATCACACATTACTTCGAACGGCTCATCCCAATTTGGTGTTGTCAAGATTGGTGCTTGCACTAACTTTTCTTTCAGCACATTAAATGCACTCAGACAGTCATTTCCGAAATAAAAAGGGGTGTCCTTCTCTAAGATTTTGGTCAACGGTTGGGAGATGTTCGAAAAGTCCTTAATAAACCTTCTGTAAAAACCTGCATGCCCCAAGAAACTGCGGATCCCTTTCACATTCATAGGTGGAGGAAGCTTTTCAATTATCTCAATCTTCGCCTTATCCACCACCATACCTGCCTGGGAAATCTTATGTCCAAGGACAATGCCTTCTTGCACCATAAAGTGACACTTCTCCCACTTGAGGATGAGATTTGTCTCTTCACATCTCACTAATACTCTTTCCAAATTATTTAAGCAAGCATCGAAAGAGTCCCCGAACACTAAAAAATCATCCATGAAAACTTCCATAATATCTTCAAGGAAGTCATCAAAAATGGCTATCATGCAGCGCTGGAATGTTGAAGGGGCGTTACACAACCCGAAAGGCATTCTTCTATAAGCAAAAGTACCATAAGGGCAAGTAAATGTGGTTTTCTCCTGATCTTCTGGGGCTATTGGGATTTGAAAATATCCCGACATGCCATCAAGGAAGCAGTAGAATTGATGCCCCACTAGTAGTTCCAACATTTGGTCAATAAATGGCAAAGGAAAGTGATATTTCCGAGTGACGTCATTCAGTCTTCTGTAGTCAATGAAAACTCGCCAACCAGTAACTGTCCTGGTTGGGATTAACTCATTTTTTTCATTCTTTACCACTGTCATTCCTCCTTTTTTCAGGACAACGTGGGTCGGGCTCACCCACTTGTTGTCGGATATAGGGTAGATGGTTCCTGCATCTAAAAGTTTTATTACCTCCGCCTTGACAACCTCCTTCATATTCGGGTTCAGTCTTCGTTGAGGTTGGATCACAGACTTGTTGTCATCCTCCATTAGGATCTTCCATGCAATAGCTGATTTGTGCTTTTTCAACATGCTAACAAGCTTATCCTTCTGCTCCGCAGATAGGTTTGAAGATACATTCACATGGAGTTTAGAGTCCTCCATTAAGAACGCATATTCCAAATGTGTTGGAAGAGTTTTAAGCTCAAGTTCTGGTGGTTTGACAATTGATGGGCGCAAGCTACCCTCCTTCAATCTATCAATCTCCTCGAAATCATTTGCCTCATGTTCGCAGTTATTCTCCTCTTCTTCCACCTGGGTATCTATTTCTTCACAATCTGTAATGGATATCAATGCATCCATTCCACAAAATTCTGCTTTTGAAATAGCAACTCCCACTGAAAAGAGTTCTAGCCTTTGGTCCTGATAGGAAGAATCAAACCGAGCAAGGATTCTTTCTACACTTTCCTCCAACTGATCACTCATTGACACTAACGTGGATCTCTCAAACTGCTTTATCACATCATCTAGTTCACAGTTCTGCCATTGAATCCTGGTAACATACTCTTCAACTGATTCTTCTACTGGCTGTTGAGTGGTATACTGCTCATAATGAGAATAACAAGGTATGTCGTGCAATGGAACTGTTTGAACTTTCTGCTTCACGTTTTCAACCATTCTCGTAATAGTATAAAATGACTCAAACATGTTAATCATTTTATGAAATCAGAACAGTGATTGAATAAGAAGATATGAAATAGAAAGTATGGTGAAATAGCTAAGAAAACAAAGTGCAAAGTATCTCTAAATGCCTACTCCCCGGCAACGGCGCCAAAAACTTGACAAGGTCCCCTTGCGTATATCCCGCAAGTGTACGGGTTTGTCGAAGTAATAATCCTGGGTGAGCGAGTATCAAATCCACAGGAAGTCGGGAATAAAAAACACTTAATCCGCTTCTTAGCTATGTGAAAGATCAATAGTGATAAGTGTGACAATGATTCAATTCTCAAAAGTAAAATCAACAAGTAAGAGAGCACGAGTAAAGGAGAAGGTAAGGCACTCGATAAAGATGGGGTACTCGGATAATTCTCCGCCTAGGACGATCACTTCAAGTGCAAGAACCCTCTATTATGCTTCCTAATCAATGCAATAGTGAGTCATGGAAATCCTTCATTACATAGTCCCAAATCTAAGGTCAACTATGCCTAACTCTATACATGTCCCGGAGGAGAGATTAGATAACCTCTCAACCTCGCACTCGCATAGAGTTGCAAAGAGCTCTAGGGATTCCAAGTGATAAATCTCTTCATAATTATAGACCTAACCCTTCGGTCCAGGTGAAAGATCCCTAACCACGATTAAGCACTAGATACTAAGATCACCTCAACGCTTCACTCCGTTGTACGCTCAACTAAGCCCCAGTGGAAGTTCATCCTTAGACTATTCACTCTGTTATGGCCGCAAAGAAATCTAGGAACGGAGGTAGAATCTATCACATCGGAGGGGAAATGGGACGCTCCTGTACCTCTCGACTCACCCTCTCAACCCTCTCCAACCTAGCTTTGTCTAACGCTCGTGGTGTGTCACTCACTCACAAGGTTACCAACGAGAACTCTCAACCCTAGTGTCACTCTATGGGAAACGTTCATACAATCAAGCATTCAAGGTTGGAACTCACAATAAACATCAATTAATTGAAAGTGTAATAAAGAGATTCAATGAAACGAATACATCCTAGGGTTCACAAATACCCAAGTACCCACTAGGGGTTTAGCTCTCAATGGAGCTAAGTACAATCAAAGAAATAGAATGTAAAAGCAATGAATCCATAAAGAAACCCCCTCGATAGTCGTGTCGATGGTCTTGTGGAGAGTCCTCTACTCGTCGTCCAAGGATTCCCTCGTCCGGTATAGGATACGCCTCCACGGAAGCTCCCCTACCAACCTTCTTCCTAAGGAATGACGATGTCGGAGCCATAGAACCACTCCAAAACCCTAGCCAATACCCCTCAAAACCCTAGCCGAAGCCCTCTCTCAAGTTGGGGAAAAGATGGAGAAAAGAATGCTGAAATTGGGGCTGAATCGGCTTTAAATAGGGCTGGAATCGGGCGACTACACGGGCGTGGATACTTCACGCGCTCCTGTGGAATTTCCACATGGGCGTGGATAATTTCCACACGCCCGTACGGATTCTCTGAACTCCTGTTTTCTCGGCCGGCTGTGAACAGTGCTGCTACAGTGTTTTGCTACATGCCCTGCTACGGTACCCTGCCTAAATAGCTTCCCGCATCCATACTTTCATCGGGGTAACGCAAATGGGTACACGTTCACGTCGTGGATCACTTGCTTCTTCAATGATAGGCAAGTTGGTGGAGCTCTTGTTCTATGTGCATATGTCAAAATGCTTGAGTGTGACTGCCTTTGTGCCCCTCCAAATGAATGTGCCAACTAGAATACAAGGAGGTTGGCACACACTCTAGCATTTCACACCCGACCTATGTCTTCGCGTTTGAACCTTAGCAAGATTTCCTCCAAAATCAGTGCATTGTGCTCCACATTGGCTTCTTCCCTTCATACTCGGCCTCACAACCCTGCCTGCAAGAAAGTAACATAAAAACACACATATTAGTGTAAAACCCGAGAAAAGTAATACTCAACATAAGGAATGAACTCTTCGCATTCATATCGCACAAGCACTTATCTGCTTCTGATTAATTCCTTGTTCGATTCTTCTGGTTTATGAGCATTTTCATTGTATATCTATTTTATTAACTGTCAAGGTCAAATGCCAAGCATTTAGAGCTTTGAAATGATGTTGAATTGAGGCCTGAAGAGTTTCCTTGGGGTAAGCATGGGTATTAGTATGGTCTTGCTTACGGGAGTGCACTTTTGCAAAAATTTAGAAAATATGAATGTGCAAAAAAACACGGGCATGTTGTCTCAAAGACAAGGGGTGTCTATTGATAAGCACAGATGTTCTTCTTGTTAAGCATGGGTGTGCTTCCTAAAAAGTAGGTGGTGCTTTCTAAAAAGCACTGATGTGCTTAAGAAAAAGCACACTCATGCTTCCTCTGTCTCTCAGAAATTGTGACATATTTTGATTCTTTTTAATACAAGGTATCATACTAATAAAGATCATCATATAAGGGTTACACATCGAACCTTAGTGATAAGGATGACTCTACTGAGAGCGACAATTTATGAGTACCACTGATGTATTCTATGCTAGTGCACGGGTCGCACACAAGTAATATAATGGTACCTCGTGAGGGGTAGAGTTGTTGAACCTCAGGGACTGGACTAAAAGTACTTGCTCAACACTGATCTCTAGTAAATAATGAATTGGTGATAGGATTAATTCAAAGAAAAGGAAAACAAAGAAGTAAAAAAAAAGGGAACATATAAAGATAATAGGTAACTGGGTTGAGTGTCAACAACAAGAGAACAATACCCCAGGATGTTTCCTAAGCACTTACTGATACTCACTCGCTTTCATGGTTTACCAGGTACTTTCTTAGGTTCTAGTGTGTGCTCAAAAGCAACATTGCAACTAAGGCTCTCAAATACATCAAGTTTTGCAAAGATAACTATAGGTTCATGCTCACCAAGTTATACCATTACCTAGGGCAACAACAACTGTGACAGTCCACCATTAAGTTTTACCTTAGCAACTACACAAATCAAACACATCAAGTTTTGCAATACAAGATTTAACACAAGAACCAAAAGAACTCTATAAATCAATAAGAATACATGTGTTAAAGCATACAAAGTGA
Source organism: Dioscorea cayenensis subsp. rotundata (assembly GCF_009730915.1). Lineage (NCBI taxonomy): Eukaryota > Viridiplantae > Streptophyta > Magnoliopsida > Dioscoreales > Dioscoreaceae > Dioscorea > Dioscorea cayenensis. The sequence continues at coordinate 8,476,433 of NC_052489.1, forward strand.
GAAAGTTCACACACCGGGGCACCATGGCCGGCTAGCACCTCATGGGTGTGTACAACATGGAGGAGATAACACTAAATATAAAGAGAGAAGACATGACTCCTTTCTCTTTGAGATTTGCCACTAATGCCGAGCTCTGTGTGCTAACACCACTTCCCTTGTCCCTCCAACTCGTTATGTGATGCCTTAGAAGGTGTGGATAAGTTTGATCTTCGCTCTCATCAATGTCTTCCCAGTGGAAAAGAAGATCCGTGCAATGTGGTGACATGAGCGTGTCAGGGGCACCCAGTGCGTGTCGCCTATTCTTAAATAAAATTACCTTCGTAATGGCTTTTTCAGTGGTATGGACAAGATTATGTACTGACCGTGTCAAGCTTGAGAGAACCCTTCTACAAAGATTTCATGTTGTATCAACATCAGGCTGAGATATTCAGTGGGCATGACACGAGCATGTCAAGCCCATGTCTAGCATGAGTACTTTAACTCTTCTTAAGAATTTTCTCATTGTTTTCCTGATTTCACTCCAAATTGCATCGACCCCCCTTATTTTTGCACATATAACAAAAATACCCATAATAGCACTGCTCATGCATTAAAGTAAACTTGAGAACATGTAAAATGATAGATTTAGGGCATGAAAACATATATACAAAGTGCACTCATCAAATAGTCCTACACTTGAGTTGTTGCTTGTCCTCAAGCAATCACCAAACACTCAATAACAAAGGAGATGAGTTCAATGCTTCCGATCTCGGGAAAAAGGTAATGAAGGTTTTAAGAAGAGGAGAAACACAGGAGTTAGTAAAAACATGAATGCATAAGAACGACTATACTCTCACTTCCAAAACCTAGTGCGTGTTTGTTTGACAACCCTAACTTATGTTCCCTATAGTCACAAGAGATTAAAAATGAAACCAAATTCATTGGGTAGTAGCTTCATATACTCTAGAGGTAGCCTTTTGCCCTGGTAGGTCGTCAAATGTACATTTGTGATGCCCAAAATTTGACTACTCAAGAGTGGCTTTCACTAATCTAAGGTAATAGCTCTTTCTACCATCATTTTCACAGAACTAACCTTTACAAGATCATTGGTAGGGCATTCAAAAACAAAAAAAAAACGAATCCGACTTTCCAATTTTTTTTTTTTTAACACAAGACATGTTGAGCCAAAATTAGGATTAGGTGACTAGAGTTTTATGTTAAGGAAGTAAAAGTAAGTCGTAATTTCACTACAATGGTTACTAACACACACTTGTCCCCCTAAGTTCAAAAATCACCCAATAACCAATCATAGATCATCATAAACAAGACACTCATCAGCCATAAGCATACAATCCTCCCTCACACTTTAAAATTACATTGACCTCAATATAAATAAACAATGCAATGAAATAAGGAAAACGGTAAGAGGAAAGGGTAAAGTGACTGCCCTGAATGGAGAGATGAGTCGTGTCGCTAACATGTGCTATCCCCCCAAAGTCAAACACGGAGAGTGATGGTGCCGCTCTCACATGTTGCCAACTCCAAGCAACCACACAATCATTGAGATACAAAGTGGGACACAAAGGAAGCATACATCAGTAGTAAAACAAAAAAGTAATAACTATAAAAGTAAACAAACCAAAATGTCAATGCAGCAGGGGACAACCCTTGCTAACTGAACTACATAGCAAACAAAGAAAGGATAAACAACCAGCGCAAAATACAAGAAGAAACAAAGAAAGATAAGTATCATTGGATCAAAATGAGTCGTCCGAGGACTGGTCATCGGATTGTGGGGCGTAAGAAGATTCACAATGGTACGCAATATGCTGTAAGATCTGTTCAAGCTACGAAAAATGAGAATGACCGGTCATGAGAAGGGGAACGGTGGAAGAGGCTGGAACCGAGGTGGGCGAGACAACTGTAGAGAGGGTAGCAACGTGACTGGAGTGCAGCAGTGAAAAAAATCCCATAGAGTGTAGGCTACGGACGAAAATAGGGTTGTAACCTCCTATAGTCGGTATATGATCCATGTCTCCCATAAGTCCCATCCCTACAATAAGTTGGGTTAGGTATGGTCCCGTGAAAATTGTGTGTCCCCTGGTGTTGGTAGCCTGATGATGGAAGGAATTGATGATGAAAAATCCTAAATGGTATGGAGTCCCATTGCCCATGCTTAGTAAGCATTTAAACTCAGAGAAGTTGATGAAATTTGTGCCACGAATTCACCCAGTAATAGTGCCACTGAGTAACGTGTGAATAAATCGCAATGCAGGCGACTTAAGAGTTGTAGAAGCAGTGAAGCTTGGCCTTAACAAGGGCCCACAATCACTTAACCTCCTCCGTCAGGTGTGTTGTCCTTCTCCTAGGGATTGTGAAGAAATGAGTTTATGATACTCCTCAGTTGTAGAGTACTCATGTGTATAAATCCCCATGAGCAAAGCCAAATCGGTATAGCTTAGGTAGCACTCTTGTCGCCTGAGTTGGTATTAAATGGTGAAAGGGTCATCCCAAATGTTGTACCCAATGCGGCATTCAAAAGATGCAAGGAACTCAAGTGTGAGATTGATAAGTGTCTAAATGTAGGTGTTTTCATATATATATCGTATGCACTTTGCATGTATTTTGTTAGGTTTGATGCCCGTTTCGCGCTTAATCGTATATTATTTGCTTTGTAGGGCATATGGAAGCCATGGAGAACAAGAAGATATCATTTTGGCAAAAAGAGAAGAAAACAGGAATTTCATACTACCCTCATACTACCCAGTATGGGGGCCGTATGCACTGTAGCAGCGGATTGATTTGGTGTTCTGTCCAGATTTCCATACTACCCAGTATACGGGGCCGTATGGAGGCCGTATGCACCCCGTATGGAATGCGAATCTAGGGTTTCTGAGTACTATACGACCCCCATACGACCCCTATACAGCCCGTATGCCTCGGGGGGTATATATACTCACTTTTAGGGCTGATTAAAAGACTTTTTGCTGGCCGACTTTTGGGAGATCATTTGGGAGATTTTGGGCGACCTTGGGGAGGAGAAGAAGGGCGAGAAAGCTAGAAGATCATTCAAGCCCAAGGTCCAAGGCTCTCAAGGCAAGAAGGCAACATCATTCAAAGGGGAGATCGATCATGACTTGAAGAAAGGAGAACCGCGGCTAGAGGAAGCGTCATTCGGCATTCCTTTGGCAGGGGAAGCGTCATTCGGCATATTCTCGCCTCATCCTTCACCATTTCATCAAGGGAGTGTCATACTATGTCTTTTGTTTCATGTTTTTGCTTGATTGTATGCTTTTGTTATGAGATGATGACACACTAGACCCCCAAGGCCACCGGGTGTTGGTGAACCTTGGGGGGTTTTTATGATGTATTTTTGGATGATTACTTGTTAATTCTATGCTTGGGTATTTTTTTGAGATCTAATCCATTGTTTTTCATGCTAAGTGTTACACTAAGGAGAAATCCGTAGCTCTTTTATGAATGATGCATGTAGATGTGACTTGCTCGCATGTATTAGGTCATGAACGGATTAGAAGGGGATACTTGTATCATCACGCCCAGAAATCGGGTGTTTGGTAGCCCTCCATGTAGGTTTAATCCGAAGAAGAGTAGGTTTATTCCTAAGCGAGATTTCCTTGTACTTAATGCAATCGTAGGGAATGTAGATTTGGAAGAAATTCCTATCTATGTTCGTATGGGATTAGGGTTCAATCACGAGAAATTGGGGTTGTTCTAATCTTGGAATCTCATGGTCCAATTTACCCTTGCATCTTTTAAATCATCATCCATGTTGCATGATAACCCCTCAAAGGGGATCCACATCCATAGGCCTTTGCACTTCATTGATTCTCTTGCTTGCTTATTGCTTGTTCTCTCTAATTTGCTAGCAAATCTTGTGTTTAGTTTTTATTTGTATTTAGTAGAGTAAATCCATCACTTAAGATCTTAGGCTAGATAATAGCTCGAGAAGGAGTAATAGGAGATCCTTAGCCCCGTGGAATACGATCCTCGTGTCTTTGCACGAGGTATTACTTGGCGATCCCGTACACTTGCAGGGGAAGCGATCAAGTTTTTTTGGCACCGCTGCCGGGGATCTTAAGGAATTCTAGGAAACTTTTTAGATTATTACTCTAGCCATTTTTTTAATTTACTTGTACATATTAATCTTTTATGCATATTATTCTTATTTTTATTTAACTTTGTTCTTTATATATATCCTCTTTTGTGCAAGGTATAATTTTTCTTGCCAAATGCATGGGGCTTACAATCACCAAGTTCTTGGTGTGAGCAACTACAAGGAAAGAAATTTAAACCCGAGGATGTTTTTTTGCAAAGATTCATGCGAAGTCCTGAGGCCCAATTTTCGCTTAAGGACATCAAGCTTGGGACTCATCCCAAGGTCACAAACACTTGCTTGGTTAATATAAACACCCAAATCGAAGGACAATTTAATGAATTGAGCACTATTTTTAAGAGATGTCCAAGAATCCTTCCGTAGTCTAGAGAGACGGGTTGAAGAACTTGTCAAGTAATGACCAAGAAACAACCAATTCATGAGCCAGAAATAGAAAGTCCAAGTGCAACTAACAATGAAAAATGAAGAAAGTAAAGATGAAAATGAGGTGGAAGAAATTGTTGATGCTTTGGAGGTTGGAAGTGTAGAAAAATGTGGCATCAATGTCCCTTGAGCACGCTCTTTGGCATAGAAGTGAATGAACACACCAAGCACAAAAAGAGAAATATCCGGAATAGTTGAAGATGTGGATAGGAAGTCAAAGCCATTTAAAAACCCCACCTATGCCCTCGGTTGGATGATTCTCAACCAAAAAAATTTTTTTCCATGGAAGCCCAAACAATGTCTATGGGCAATTCGAGAGCATCTAACATTGGTTGAGGAGCAAAATTTGGGTAGGTCATTAACGCCATGCAAAAAAATCCACCCATGCCCTGCTTGAGCAATTCGCAAACGAAGCTATTTCCTTGGAGGCCCAAACAATTTTCTAGACTGCTTGAAGAAGATCTTACCGGGGGTGGAATAGAGGTGGAGAGAATGCTCAAGCCGTCAAATGACCCACCTAAGCCACGAGTGCATAAGTCCCGGCCTAAACTTTTCCCTTGGAGGCCTAAAGGTACCATGTCCAAGGTCTTCACAAGCTCATCATCGCAGAAGGTAATTATTTTCTTTCATGGAAGTAGCTATACTACATGTAGCTGAGATGAACACACCATTTTCAAGCCTCCTTAGGTAAGAATAAGGTACGTCAGGCTTGTGACGTTAAACAAGCGCTTCTTGGGAGGCAACCCAAGCATTCGGGGGTGTTTTCTTGCATTTTTTGTACTTTAGGTCTTAGTTCATTTCAATTTTCATATTTCTTAGACTTTCTTGTGCTTGAATAAGTTCATACTCACTCACTTGGCACATTGTTCTCATCGATTTAATTGTGGTGTATTTGTGCAACTTCGTGAGAAACTCATGTTTAGGTGTCAATTCATGCTCTAGATCGTCGTTTTATTCATTTCATTCATTTTTGGAGAAGTCTTCGAACTTGCTATTTCATTTTTACATCATTTGAAGAAGGATTTTGGGGTTTAGAGAGCAAATTATAGTCATGCGGCCATCCATAACCCGTATGGAGGCCGTCTGTGCCATTTGGGGCACCAAACAAAGCCTCGGCTCTGTCCCAGACGGCCCCCCATACGGTCCCCCATACTGGGCCATCTGTGACACCATCCAGAACACCCGAGAAGGCTTCTCAGGCCATACGACCCCCATACGGGCCGTATGGGGGCCGTATGGCCCGGTTATTGCCCATTTAACCCTCATCTCTCTTCTCTCTCTTCTCCTTCTTCCATTCTCTTCTTTTCTCTCTTTCTCCACCGATTTTTCTCTCTTCTTTCTCACTCATTTCTTGGCCAAATCTCCTCATTTTTTTCTTCCTAAATCTTCTCCTCATCCATTTGAGACGTCGATCTAGTAGTTTTTCCTCGAGTTTAAAAGCTTGTTTTTCTCAAGATTACGTCGGTATGCTTTTTTTCTATGCCCTAGTTTTTATCTCATTAATTTCTTGGGCATTCTTGGAGCTTTTTATGTGGAGTTTCTTTTAGCATTTTGCTTGGTTTTGGATGGTGTGATTGTTATGGATGAAGTCTCCCTTGAATTTATGTAAAAAAAGTTTTTTCGATTTTTTTCATGTTTTTTTGGGGAGGTTCTGTCGAAATGAATAAAGAACTCATACGGCCCCCATACGGCCGTATGGACACTATACATCATAATTTTCATTGTTTCTTCATCTCTTACACTACATTTTTGAATCATATTGGATTCCTCTATGCTTGATTGAGTTTTTTTCATGGTTTGTAGGAATTTTTGGGGATGAAGAAATTAACAAGAAACCATGGAGTGATATTTACACCACACGGGTGACCACATGGAACAAGATGTTATTTTTGTTATGAGAGACTTAATTCTAAGGACAAGGATGAGCATGGACACCTAGCATTTACTTTAGTTTGCTTTTGTTTTGTATTTTTTTGTTGTATTTTTGTTGAGTTGGCATGGTTCTACCCTACCGACTTTGTGTTGTCGAACTCTATGTTATTTTTCATCTTTGTGTTTTGTTGACTACTCCCTAGTTTTTTTCCCTTTGTGCTTATATTTTTTTAAAAATATTTATGGAATGATGATGCCCCCTTTTTGCCTTGCAGGGCATTGAGGGAATTTGGTGAGCTTTCCTAGTTTTTAATGGAGGTCGGACGAGACATGTATTGCTCACCACACCTTTTGTCGAGTCATACCTCACGACGAACACAAGATAAACCGGGGAAGTTTTTGTTTTTTTCACCCTCCTCATATTATTTTCATTGCTCCATCTTGCATGTTTTTTTCATGATTAGTGTACATTGAGGGCAATGTACAACACTAAGTGTGGGGATGGGTGCATTTCATGTTTTAGGAACATTGTTTACATGCTAGTGTTACCAATGATGGCTTTATTCATTCTTGTAAGATTCTTTTTAGCTTGGACTAATGATGGATGTGAGTTACTTGTTTTTATGCTTTATTGAATCCTGTTTCACCCCATAGTATTGTCTTGTGCACTGAATTTTTTTGTCGATGCCCTGGGAATAGCCAATGTGACTACTCTAACTCTCTTGTATGCTTAACACACTACTTTGAGTACTTGGCCTTAGAACACTAAGTTCTATCCTTCAATGTTTTTCTTAAGAACTTCTAAGTCTTGTTGAGCTAATCCGAGTTTTTGTGGCATGTAGTGTACTCGAAGATGTGATCTAGGGTGAGAGTGAAAGTGAAAAAGAAAAAGAAAAAGAAAAATGAGTCTATGTCAAGATTCCTCCGCTAATGAAGCATGAATGCGCCTATGTAGACCGTAATCGAGTAGTTGGGTGGCTCTTGTGCCTAACCAAAGATGTGCATCCTCTAGAAAGATTTTAAAATGATTTTGATGCAGTCTACGTTAGTCGGACTCGAAAAAAAAAAAATGTTGAATATTGAGTTGAAAATAAAAACCCTAGTGATCTTTTTGAGTACCTACCAAAGGTTTTTGAAAAAGAAAAAGGATTTAGTTTCAAGCTATAGAATTAGAAGGATCTTACTTGGCCATTGAAGTAGCACTTAGTAGTTTAAGACTTAGTATTCTTTGTATGTGGAGTGATTAGCATCTAGAGTCTGATCGATTGAAGTCCTTGAGCTAGACCCGGATCGAGGGCAAATGAGATAAAGGATTCACTTACACGCACATACATATTAGGGGTGAGACAGGATATTTTTTTATTATGCTTAATGACTATAACTCAACATCTATGTTTCATTATCCTTTGCTTTTTGGAATCTTATATTTGCTTGAGCTGAGGTATTGCATTTAGCCACTTCTCGACCTCTTTGTTTTTTTCATGAGTTGTTTGCTTGGTGACAAGCAACGCTAAGTGTGGGGATGTTTGATAAGTGTCTAAATGTAGGTGTTTTTCATATATATATCGTATGCACTTTGCATGTATTTTTGTTAGGTTTCGATGCCCGCTTTCACGCTTAATCGTATATTATTTGCTTTGTAGGGCATATGGAAGCCATGGAGAACAAGAAGATATCATTTTTGGCAAAAAAAGAGAAGAAAACAGAATTTTCATACTACCCCCATACTACCCAAGATGGGGGCCGTATGCACTCGTAGCAAATGGATTGATTTGGTGTTCTCGTCCAGATTTCCATACTACCCAAAGATACGGGGCCATATGGAGGTCGTATGCACCCTCGTATGGAACGCGAATCTAGGGTTTCCGAGTACTATACGACTCCCCATACGACCCCTATACGGCCCGTGACGCCTCGGGGGTATATATACTCACTTTTAGGGCTGATTAAAAGACTTTTTGCTGGCCGACTTTTGGGAGATCATTTGGGAGATTTTGGGCGACCTTGGGGAGGAGAAGAAGGGCGAGAAAGCTAGAAGATCATTCAAGCCCAAGGTCCAAGGCTCTCAAGGCAAGAAGGCAACATCATTCAAAGGGGAGATCGATCACGACTTGAAGGAAGGAGAACCGCTGGCTAGAGGAAGCGCCATTCGGCATTCCTTTGGCGGGGAAGCGTCATTCGGCATATTCTCGCCTCATCCTTCACCATTTCATCTAGGGAGTGTCATACTATGTCTTTTGTTTCATGTTTTTGCTTGATTGTATGCTTTGTTATGAGATGATGACACACTAGACCCCCAAGGCCACCGGGTGTTGGTGAACCTTGGGGGGTTTTATGATGTATTTTGGATGATTACTTGTTAATTCTATGCTTGGGTATTTTTGAGATCTAATCCATTGTTTTCATGCCAAGTGTTACACTAAGGAGAAATCCGTAGCTCTTTTATGAATGATGCATGTAGATGTGACTTGCTCGCATGTATTAGGTCATGAACGGATTAGAAGGGGATACTTGTATCATCACGCCGAGAAATCGGGTGTTTGGTAGCCCTCCATGTAGGTTTAATCCGAAGAAGAGTAGGTTTATTCCTAAGCGAGATTTCCTTGTACTTAATGCAATCGTAGGAATGTAGATTTGGAAGAAATTCCTATCTATGTTCGTATGGGATTAGGGTTCAATCGCCGAGAAATTGGGGTTGTTCTAATCTTGGAATCTCATGGTCCAATTTACCCTTGCATCTTTAAATCATCATCCATGTTGCATGATAACCCCTAAAGGGGATCCACATCCATAGGCCTTTGCACTTCATTGATTCTCTTGCTTGCTTATTGCTTGTTCTCTCTAATTTGCTAGCAAATCTTGTGTTTAGTTTTATTTGTATTTAGTAGAGTAAATCCATCACTTAAGATCTTAGGCTAGATAATAGCTCGAGAAGGAGTAATAGGAGATCCTTAGCCCCGTGGAATACGATCCTCGTGTCTTTGCACGAGGTATTACTTGGCGATCCCGTACACTTGCGGGGAAGCGATCAGAGATCACGATAAGTTGGCTCCTGGATGGACAGTAACCTATGTCACAAACCAACATCAATTAACTGCTCGACCTCTGCCTTTAACCTTGAAATATGCAAGGCTTCCTAGTCGAGAGTGCATAAGGTGCCAAATGTGCATATGGAAAGCCGAGAGTAACGTTCTCTGTAGAGAGTGGACGAAAATATAGGCCTGCAGACTATTTCATTGGAGAGATTGTCAGGTCTAGCCCTCCTAGAAAGTCTAGCAGAGATATTCTTCACCGGCATTGTCTTCACACAAAAGATGAAACAATTCAGTTCAAAATACAGGAAATCAGACCGGGCATGGTCGTGCTAGGAGCACAGTGATCGTGTCAATATGAGAGGCAACTTGGCCAGAAGAAAGAACATCGGTGATTTGATAGTGTCATGTTGAGTAACACGATCATGTCAATGTCGCTCACCATCCCCAAAAGAACTACTAAGCTTGAACACTGCCATTTCAAACACTCATGCCATCAATAATGAGAAACAACTCATAAATGAACTACAAAGAGTCCGAATCTCCTCTTTTTAACTCTAGTTTTTAGGATTTCAAAAACATTTTTATTCGTGGATCTTTTTCTCCACCAGGAGGACATTGATGATAGAGAAGATCAAACTTATCCACACCTTTGAAGGCATCAAGGAGCGAGTCGGAGGTACAAGGGAAGTGGTGCTAGCACACGGAGCTCAACATTGGAGGCAAATCTCAAAGAGAAGGGAGTCATGTCTTCTTTCTTTAGATCTAGTGTTATCTCCTCCATGTTGTATCCACCCATGAGGGGCCGCCATAACCCGGGGTGGGAACTTTGTCACTTTGTATGCTTTAAAAACTTGTACTCTTCTTGATTTATGGAGTTCTTTTGGTTATTGTGTTAAATCTTGTATTGCAAAACTTGATGTGCTTGATTTACGTAGTTGCTTAGGTAAAACTTGATGGTGGATTATCACAACTGTTGTTGTACTAGGCAATGGCATAACTTATTGATCTTGAACCCATAGTTATCTTTGCAAAACTTGACATATTTGAGAGCATTCATTGCCATATTACTTTTGAGCACACACTAGAACCTAGGAATGTACCTGGTAAACCATGAGAGCGAGTGAGTATCACTAAGTTCTTAGGAAACATCCCAGGGAATTGTTTTCTTGTTGTTGACACTCAACCCAATTTCTTATTATCTTCATCTATTCCCTTCTTCTTTTACTTCTTTTCTTTCCCTACCCCTCATGGGGTACCACTATATTACTTGTGTGTGACCCGTGCACTTGTAGAGAACGCATCATGCTTTTGGCCCTGTTGCCGGGGAGCTCCTCATGGGTGGGTATAACATGTGACTATTATGGCGCATGAGCATGTCTAGACCATGTCATGTCGGGGAAGAACTAAATGAAAAGGCATGCACCTATGTGGAAGAATCAGTAAAGGGACACGGTCATGTCTTGACCATGCAATGGTGTGACACGAGCGTGCCAGGGGCACCCAGTGCTTATCACCTATTGTTAAATAAAATTGCCTCTGGCCTGGCTTTTTCAGTGGTCTGGATACGATCGTGTCCTGACCCTGTCAAGCTTGAGAGCGCCCTTCTACAAAAATTTCATGCTGGATCTACATCAGGTTGAGACATTCAGTGGACATGACACGAGCGTGTCCAGCCTGTGTCCAGCATGAGTACTTGAACTCTTTTTAAGTATTCTCTCATTTTCTTCCCGTTTTCACTCCAAATTGCATCGAGCCCACCTATTCCTACACATATAACAAAAATACCCATAATAGCATTGCTCATGCATAAAAGTAAACTTGAGAACAAGTAAAATGATAGATTTAGGGCATGAAAACATATATACAAAGTGCACTTATCAACCACTAGCTCATTTCTATCCTTTTCTGTATTTTGTTTTGTTTTATTTGTCTTCTTATTTTTCTTTTCTTGAGCTTCACTTATGCCCCCTTTTTGCTTTTGAGAATGTGAGCTGTATTGGATCATCGAGCCAACAATTTTAGACCGGCCATATCACTTCATGTGATTGGGAAAGTTCCTAAAACTTTTCCCTAATTTAATGTGTCCTTGATTTATTTTCCATGCATGTATTTTTGTACATTGAGGACAATGTATAGTTAAGTGTGACGGAGGGTTATCTTTGTTTTTATTGTGATGATGCATGACCTAGGACTATGTATGATTTATTGTTTAGGGATTGATAAGGTTAAGGGTGACACTAGAGTTAGTGTTTATTTTGTTGAATTTAGTTGATAGTTTTACTCTTGTCAAGAAAGCAAGTTTCTTCTTGTACTCTACCCTAGTTGTGGATTTTCTTGTATTCTAAGAAGGATTTTAGCTTGTAGACCAAGTTCTTGTTAAAAAATAAGAGGGGATTTAGTTGTTTGTTTCATTAGTTATCAAAAAGTCTGATTCATAAGAATGCCCTAATGCTATTTTGTAAATAGTTTGTGTAGAAAGTTGATCAAAAGAGCTACCTCCTTAGAAGCAAGTAAGCCAACCTTGAGTAGTCACATAATGAGCATCATCAATGTTCTCTTGATGACTTACAAAGGCAAACGGTAACCTCTAGGGTGTATAAAGATACTACTCTTTGAGTTTTGTGGAAATAAAGTCCTTTGAGCTAGTTTTCTTCCAGGGTACATGGAGCATATATCTAGAGTAAATTCACACACACACGGGGGATTTGGTGTGCGAGTGATTACTACTTCTTCTAGATCAGCTGAACACGAGCTAATCTCTAGGGCCCCTTTGTTTTGTCTGTGAATTTCCTATCTTTTGTTAGATTAGAGGTCATGAACTCATCTTCTTTTCTTGTTAGCCAAGTGTTTTGCTTGAGGACAAGCAAATGTTCAAGTGTGGGGGTATTTGATGATTGCATTTTATATAGACATTTTACATACCTTATTGTATGATTAGATTGCCTTTAGGCACTTATTTTGGTGTAAATCTATGCTACTTTGGGTGTTTGTGTTTAGTTGTGTCGGAAATTAGTTCTTAGGACAAAAGAATGAGTTTTTGCAACAAATCCGGTGCAAAACACAGTTGAAGTGTAAATTACAGTGAAAGCACAAGCGGAAGCATGCCTGTACTTCTTCCTCTGTACTCTACATGAGTTTTCAGCATAAGAAGAGCACATTTTCGATGCCCCTAGCATGGTCATGGTGGGAAAGCACTGGCTGAACCACACCTGTGCTTCACCCCATACAAATTATAGGCTTTGGTGCCCAGAGCACTGGCGTACTTATGGGAAGCACGCTCATGCTTATGCTTGTGTGTTTTACACATTTTTGATTATTTTATACCGAAGACTGATCCTAAGACTCCTGAAAAGAGCACGGTTAAGAGTACGACCATGTTTGCCTCGGGAATGCCTTTTTAAGCCCCAAAGTTATGTTTTCAGTGGGAATTTTGGTTTTGATTTCTTCCAGATCTTCTTTGAGGTAGCTACTAAGCTTTGTCTTCCATGGATTGGAGGCAGATTTGAGGTGCTAGGACATTGAGTAGTGCAGAGCAACGTCAGTGGGATTTTATTGGGGCACCTTCAGAGTTGTTTATAAAGCAAAAAGGAGAGTTCTTCATGCATTCTTTCTATTCTGTTTTCTTTAGTCTTTCATGTGTTTGTAAAATTATGAGTGGTTAACCATCATTTACTGCCCTGGATTATGAATCTTTACATTTAATGTATTGATTTTAGTGCATGTGATTAAACGTTTGTTGCAGTCCCATATGTGATAAAAACGCTTTCATAGGCATACTTGTGTTGACCAAATTTGAATCTGTTTGCATTGAAACTTCCTTTAATTTTTTTTTAAATGATCAACAAATCAAAATTTACATTTTCTTCCATAGCAATTATGTCCTTTTACTTTTTTAATAGGATACGGTAGATATTTGTATATGTTTTTCCAAGCACATACACTCATACTGCATACATAATTCTTGTTAAGTTTAAACAATATAAGAAAATAGCATGATCTCATAAATCATGTTTATCATTTGGTGCATTTGTTATATGATGTTTGTCCCTATACTTAGATTTAGCCCTTGAGTTTCTAGGGTTTGTTCCTAATTTGTAGTTTGAAGGAAATTTTTTTCTCTTTGATGTGTGCACCTAAGAATACTCTTAGGATCTTTGACTATGATGTTTCAATTGATTTAATCACATCTCAAGGATGAAGTTTTGCATGATATATTTGATTTAATGCAATGTATGGTTGATTGAGATACAATCTTTCGCCATGACAAAGGAATTATTAGCTGATTTAATTTGATAAGTTTCAGATTTTCATTTTTGATAATAGCGGAAATCTCTCTCTAATTTTAGGGATCTTAGAGATAGAATTTGGAGGAGAGTAAAATATAAAAGTTGTATATTTTGATGTGACCTAAATACGTGCAAAATGTCAAAATTTTTACAAGAGTATTTTGTAAATTATAAGATGCAGGTGACACGGACAGGATTGTTGTGGTGCCCTTGAACATATTTTGATTAATTTCATGGTTGTAAGTTTTGATTTAGATTTTTATTTATATAATAAAGTTATAGAGAACGATTTTATCTTTAACTCTGAAAACGTTCAGAATTTTAAGCCATGTAAAATGTTAGATATGATCAGATTTCTATAGGTGTGCTCAATAATGTTTCCGCAGAAAACATAAAGATTGCTTAGACAATTTGATGGTCTTGTACATGGAATTTGGAGAAGAATAATATAACAAAGTTATAGAGTTTGATGTGTTCTAGATACCTATAAACATTTAGATTCTTTGGATGAGTTGTTTTAAAATTATAGCATTATTAGTGTAGTTGTGCCCAATGATATTACTGTGCCGAATCTAATTTTGTTTGGTGTTTCGCATGGTGATGGATGTTGTATATGGTAAAGAAATACGAAAGTGATTCACAACTGTGGTATCTAATAGCACGTAAAATATTATTGCTTTTAAAGTTTTATATTGAAAGATATTAGTATTTGAAAAGGATGTGTCTGAATTACAAGTCTGCAGAAGTAGTTGGAGATTCAATTGAATGTTATAAATTATGTAATACTCTAAGTTGTGTGAATTTCGGGAATGTCATAGTGTTAGGTGTCTAATTTTTCTAGAATTTTCAAATTTGTGATTTGGAAAAGTTTATCTGAAGTTATGAGGGTTTTAGCACTCATTGATAATGTTGGAATTATTGATATGGCTTTTAGAGTGGGTAATTGCTATTGTACCCTAGTAATAATCAATATTTGGGAGTGTAGAATAATAGTTTGAACTTTTTGCGTTTGTGCCCTTCTAAAAATCTTTTTTTTTTTAATACTATTGCTTGTTAGCCTCGATTTCATTATTGAAAGCTAATAGGATCTCTTCCCAAATATAGGACATGCCAAAGGTGGAAGCTTTGGGAGTATTTCTGTGCGTTAATCAGGTACGTATCCCAGATAAAAATCCTATTATATGTATATACTTGAAAATTTTAGTTTTGTGAACTTTTGAAATTTTTGAGAAAAATACTTATTATTTTGATTTATATTTTTAATTATTTATTTATTATTATTTTCGGAATAACTTTAAATTATTTGAAACTATGAGTTAGTGATATTTTATTTTGGATTAGAATTATCTGAAAGGTTTGAATATCTATTGAAATTCAGATTATTTAATTTCTAAAGTTTTAGACAGCTTATCTAAATATATATAATTTCAATTTTGAATTTTGGATATCTTTTATTTAATTTCTGATTAATTATTATTAATAAATTTTTTAAATTAGCTATTCATGTTTGGATTAAAAATAACTGGTTTATTTTGATATGATAAAAATGGGATTACACAAATGCAAATTACTTGCATTTTGCCCAATATGATTTTTGATAATTTATTGTTTTGTGAACATGAAATATTTTGACACAGTACTCGTAGTCCCCAAACTAACTTTGCAATAACCCTGTCACTGGGGGTTAAAAACTGACCGTGTCGACATGTACTCTGATATAGAAACTATAGTTTCCCACCGCTTTTCGTCGATGAAGAATAACGCCCTCTGATAATTCTAGCTCGGGTCACCGAGGGTAAAAATATGACTTATGATAATTCTTGCTCGGGTCACCGAGGGTATATATATGAATTCTATTATTTTGTTTTGGCAATAGTTGTTTGGGGACCTATATGCTTGGTTTTGACATCTGTGTTTATTTGAAATAAATTTCATTTCTGATTTTGATTTTGATAATATATGATTTTGGTAAATAATACCTATATTTTTTAGTGCTGTCAAGCTCATAATCTTGTTGTTGAATTTTTTTTTCAGATCATTAGTAAATTGTACGACAGACATCTTAGTGAGCTAGCGAGAGATTGTGATCTTGATCCTTTTTATATTTTGTGTTGACTTTCTCTTTGTGTGAGTATTTGTTTTATTTATAGAACACTAGCTTGTATTTGAAGTTGGAATTTTGAACCTTGTGAATTTCTGTTTTTGACTTTTAATAGTACATCTATGTAAGCTTATATGTTCTGCTTTGGATCAATTTTTGAGGCCTTCTATGTATACTTGGTTTCGGCCTTATAGCTGTACGGCCATTTGTTAGTGTCTCGTGTCCATTGAGCTAGTTTCAGGGCGTGACAAATTTAGTGGTATCAGAGATTTAGTGAAATTTTAACGATATTAGTGTGTTCAATAGAAACTTTAAGTTTGTAGTTCAATCCAACCTGTAGCTTTTATTTGCATCCTTGAACTTCTATCTTTGATTGTTCTTTTGTTGCTGACTTGGTGTTTTTAGCACCCTTCGAGGGAAGTCACTAGTGACCCTTTTTATTCTTAGTAAAGAAAATCATGTGGTCATGATCTGTTGGTAATTAATTAGCATGTGTACTAGTTACCTCCTTGCATTAATTTTCTTGGGCTTCCATAATCTTGTGGATTGATAAATTTTGAGTTTATGGGACTATAAAAGGATTGGTTGTAGCTATATTCTTCTAGATGCCATTTTTTTTAATTTGTTGTCAGAAATTGCATGTTAGGATTTGAGTTTTTGTTTTTGATATTTTGAATCGATGGAAAATTCTTGCTTTGGTTAGAATTTGTGATTTGATCTTATAGGTTTCATTATATTTGAAATTGTTTGACATGGCCATTTGATACAAAGGGAATAGAGGACTTAGAAATTTGCAGTTATGATGATTTAATTGGAAAATTATTAGAGATGACCTTTTGTATGGTTATGTATAGAAGCAATGGAATTGTGACTCTAAGGATTTTGATTTTAGCTGACTGAAATTTTGCCCAAATTTAGAGACTTTAAAAATAGAATTTTGAGAAAATTAAAATTAGATAATTGTGGCATTCCTCCATATCTATCCACCTGTAAAAGTTTTAATTTATTAGATTTGTATCTTAAGAGATATTCTCCTATTAATAGTTCTATCTCGGTTGTTACTGTTGTGCATGACTTAAAGAGTGAATGGTACTTCTCATGACCTTGCATGCCGAATTAGCCAACATGTTAAATAAAAGAAATGTTGGCTATGACCTTAGCTATATGTCTGTAAAATATCTTTATTATTGGATTTGTATTTTGGAAGATATTCCTGATTTTGTAAGACTTTCCTGAAAAATAAATGCATTGAAATCGCGTGAGATTTAGATTGATGCTATAGTTTGAGGAGGGCTAAGAATATTTTGGAACTTAATCACATTGTAGCTTGGTGGGTCTAAATTTATTTGAAAGAGGAATGATGATATTTGGAAAGTTAAACATTGATATAATTAGGAAAAATTCCAAGAGGTTAATGTGTGCTTGTCCCTAGTCTTTGCTTGGTTGTTGAGTATAATTTGGTGCTTTGCTGGTAAATTAATGCTTGAAATCTTTAAGGAGTAAATTTCTTATAATTTGATATCTTAGTGTGTTCAGTTGTATTTATTTTAGTGAATTAGTGGATAATCTATCGAATATTTATGCACTTGGAAGGTGAAATAAGCCTCATTATTGTATTGTTATAGAAAAAACTATAAAGGATCATACCATAGTGTTTTGGAAGATTTGATCTATTTTGATGATTAGATTCCAAAATTTAATTGAGGATAATTCAAGCAAGTTTAAGCTTGGTAGATATTTGTTGATTTTGGTTGGTTTTAATTTGTTTATGCTTTACAATTAATGAGAAAATTTATAGTGTTCTGATATTATTTTGGACTTGGGTATGTGTATAATTTTGTCTAAATTTGTATAATTTTGATGTTCTCCTTTATTTTTGAGAGATGCTAGATGGATGTAAATTTTGAGCTTTGATGATCATGTCAGGTGGCTTTGAAGGCATGGCTTTTAGTGCATGAAAGTGAAACTGGGATTTTAATATTTTCAAAATCTAGTTGATTTAGTCATCATATCCATGGGATGCTATAGGTATTGATGTTTCCAAATGAGGGATTTTGATGTATTGTGATGGTGGTATAGTATTTGCACTTTAAGTCCTATTTGAGGTTTGGATGACAAGTAACATGATAATAGATTCTCTGATTGATGATTAATAGAGGGGGTCCAAGGGCATTGCTTTCTAAGTCATGTTTGATATAAGTTGGAGCCAAACTTGAGATTAGTTGATTGTCTATTTGTTATGACCATCATAATCAGAGCATTATCACATTCAAGTTCTATTTGAAACCCTTTGTCTTTGAATCATGTCGGCTAATATGATGATACTCGAATTATAACATGGTCTGAATATCACTGAAAGCCTATTTTGACTGATTAAGTTTGAGTTTAAAGGAAAAAAACTCTTTAAAAGGGGGGAGTTTATGGACCCCACTCCCTGGCTATATCCTAGCCGTCGATGCAAACTTTTTTCAATTAGAGCCATTGATTTTTAAGATTTTTTAAACCCTTCTTATCTTTAGCGGTTGCCAAAAAAAAATTCACGATCTGACTATATCTTCACCGCCCACGATCTCCTATTGTTGTGAAAAAAAAAAAGAACTTCCAACATTTCTTTCTTTTCCTTCTTGTTGGTGACATCGGCAAGGACGAGTGGATCTTCTTATTTAAAGTTGTTTTGCTTATACTTTCAAGGTAAGATCTTGGAGCTTTGTGCAGATTTTTAATTTCTTATTTTTCTTCATGCTTGTTGGCTCTATGAGAGTTCTTCCTTTTTGAAACCCTAAAGTTGGTCCTATTTTTTTTTTTTTTTATTTATTCACCTTTAAACCTTAGATTTAGCCCTTGAGTTTCTAGGGTTTCTTCCTAATTTGTAATTTGAAGGAAGTTTGTTTCTCTTTGATATGTGCACCTAAGCATACTCGTAGGATCTTTAACTATGATGTTTTTATGGATTTAATCACATCTCAAGGATGAAGTTTTGCATGATATATTTGATGCAATGCAATGTATGGTTGATTGACATACAATCTTTCGCCATGAGAAAGAAATTATTAGCTGATTTAATTTGATAAGTTTCAGATTTTCATTTTTGATAATACCGAAAATCTCTCTCCGATTTTAGAGAACTTAGAGGCAGAATTTGGAGGAGCATAAAATATTAAAGTTGTAGATTTTGATGTTACTTAAATGCTTGCAAAATTTAATAATTTGTACACAATTATCTTGTAAATTATAAGCTTTAGATGCAGGTGATGGGGACAGGATTTTTGTGCTGCCCTTGAACAAATTTTGATTAATTTCATGGTTGTAAGTTATGATTTAGGTTTGATTTATATAATAAATTTATAGAGGACGATTTTATCTTTGATTTTGAAACGTTTCGTAATTTTTAGCTATGTAAATTGTTAGATATGATATATTTCTATAGGTGTGCTCAATAATGTTTCTGCAGAAAACATAAAGATTACTTAGAAATTTTGATGGTATTGTACGTGGAATTTGGAGAAGAGTAATATAATAAAGTTATTGAGTTTGATGTTATCTAGATACTTGTAAAAATTTAGATTCTTTGGATGAGTAGTGTAAAAGTTATAGCATTATTAGTGTAGTTGTGCCCAATGATATTATTGTGCAGAATCTGAAGATTGTTTGGTGTTTCTCATGGTCTTAGATGTTGTATATGGTGAAGCACAAAATGTGAAAGTTGTACTGAGTTATCTGATTGCAAAGTAAAATATTATTTCTTTTGAAGTTTTATATTGAGAGATATTCTTATTTGAAAAGGATGTGTCTAAATTACAAGCTTGCAGAAATAGTTGGAGATTCAATTGAATGTTATAAATTATGTAGTACTCTAAGTTGTGTGAATTTCGGATATATCATAGTGTTAGGTCTCTGAGTTTTCCAGAATTTTGAAATTTATGATTTGGAAAAGTGTATGTGAAGTTATGAGGGTTTTACTACTCATTGATCATATAGGAATTATTGATATGGCTTTTAGAGTGGGTAATTACTATTGTACCCTCGCAATAATCAATATTTGGGAGTGTAGAATAATAGTTTGAACTTTTTTGCATTTGTACCCTTCTAACAATCTTTATTTTTCAAAACTATTGCTTGTTAGCCTCGATTTCATTAATGAAAGCTAATAGGATCTCTTCCCAAATATAAGACATGCCAAAGGTGGAAACTTTGGGAGTATTTTTGGGCGTTAATCAGATAAGTATTCCACATATAAATCCTATTATATGTATAAATTTGAAAATTCTAGTTTTGTGAACTTTTGAAATTTTTGAGAAAAATACTGATTATTTTGATTTATATTTTGATTTATTTATTTATTATTATTTTTGGAATTACGTTAAATTATTTGATACTTCTAGTTAGTGATATTTTATTTTGATTAGAATTATCTGAACGGTTTGAATATCTATTGAAATTCAAATTATTTAATTTCTAAAGTTTTAGACAGCTTATCTAAATATGTACTATTTCAATTCTGAATTTCAGATATCTTTTAGTTAATTTCTGATTAATTATTATTAATATTTTTTTTAAAATTATCTATTCATGTTTGGATTAAAATAACTGGTTTATTTTGATATAATAAAAATGGGATCACACGAATGCAAATTACTTGCATTTTGTCCAATATGATTTTTGATAATTTATTGTTTTGTGAACGTGAAATATTTTGACACAGTACTCATAGTCCCTAAACTAACTTTGCAATAATCCTATCACTGGGGGTTAAAAACTGACCATGTCGACATGTACTCTGATATAGAAACTATACTTTCCCACCGCTTTCCATCGGTGAAGAATAATGGCCTCTGATAATTCGGGCTCGGGTCACCGAGGGTAAAAATATAACTTCTGATAATTCTGGCTCGGGTCACCGAGGGTAAATATATGAATTCTATTATTTTGTTTTGGCAATAGTTGTTTGGGGGCCTATATGCTTGGTTTTGACATCTGTGTTTATTTAAAATAAATTCGATTTCTGATTTTGATTTTGATAATATAAGATTTTTGTAAATGATCCCTATATTTTTTAGTGTGTGCTTATTGGGCTGTCAAGCTCAAAATCTTGTTGTTGAATTTTTTCATATCATACGTAAATAGTATGACAGACATCTTAGTGAGCTAGTGAGAGATTGTGATCTTGATCCTTTCTATATTTTGAGTTGTCTTTCTGTCTGTGTGAGTATTTGTTTTATTTATAGAACACCAGCTTGTATTTGAAGTTGGAATTTTGAAACTTGTGAATTTCTGTTTTTAACTTTTGATAGTACATCTCTGTAAGCTTATATGTTCTGCTTTGGATTAGTTTTTAATGTCTCGTATGTCTACTTGGTTTCGGCCTTGTAGGTGTACGGTCGTTTGTTAGCGTCCCGGGTCCATTGAGCCGGGTTCGGGGCGTGACACAAAAGAAGCAACTTGGAGCCAAAATGAAAAATATAGAGTTCTCTCGACATCAGTGGCTGAAGAACAGACCAGACAGAACATCTTATGGTCACCTTACAGCTGGACTTACAGGCATAACCCTCATTCTGAGAAGCTTGCGAGCATGGTTATACACATAGGAATGAGCATATTGATCAGACAAGGGGACTTACAGTAGAGCTCACGCTCGTAAGACAGACCCGAAGGGCCAACCAGAGAAATTTACAGGGAGCAAGCAACTTACCTCGCAAGGGAAAATGCAAGCGCCATCCAAAGAAACTTGCGGTTCAGCACTTATGGCCATATGCTAGATGTAATATCAAGACAGAAGACTTTATAGGCGGTTCTTGCGGCCATAATATGCCCGTAAGGCACCCAACCCGTCATCTTCAGCTCCTTGAACCTCGTTCTTATGTTGTATGGAGGCCGTAAGTGGTTAGGTATAAAATATTCTAATAAACATTTTTTAGGTATCTTTTAAGGACCAAGCTTAGGGAAAAGGGGAAAAAACTTCTCTATGCTATCTACAGCAATCCGTTGAGGAGAGGATACTCGACCACCTTTGAGCACACCATTGATGCCATCGAAGAGCACCCTTGGCGCTGTTTATGGAAGATAGGAGGTGAGTCTATCGGTATCTAAAAGGGAAAAAATTAGAAAATCGGGTTTTATGATGTCAATCATGTCTATTGCCTCTAGTAAATTGTTTGACTATTCTCCTTTGATGGAGAACTAATTTTGAATGTTTGTTTATTCTTGATCAACAATATATGTGACCATCTACTACTCACCTTAAAAAAGAGGGTAGCATAATTTAGGAACTCTCTTGGTTCAATTTGAATTACAAGAACTTTTACAACCATTGTCCAAGACCTAACAAGCTTTAGAGGAAATCTATGCCGTACTTTCTTTTCATCTTTTCGATTCTTGTTGTTAATTTACTTTCACACCTCACTATTTGGATTAAGTTAATTCTCGGATTGGAATCAATACTAGTACTATCTAGTTCCTTGTGGACTGATACCCTGCTTCTTAGCACACTTTATTTTTCGATCGGCAAGTACACTTGCGTTCTATAGGTGATCATCATTTGTTCCTATCACTTCTTTTAAATATACAAGTTATATATAGATATATATATCTATATATAATCAACTTCAACCAACTTCATTTAAATAGGAAAAAGGAACAAACGACATAACTTACAATTTTAATAAATATATTCCCAAAATCCCACACCTCTACAATAAAATAAAATAAATTCTTATTTTGTAAAAACAAAACAAAACAAACAATTCTCTTAAACATAAGAAAGAAAAAGAAAATTTCAAAAGTGTGGCAATAAGTTGCTGACTTATTAAAGAATCTGTGTTGTTTGCTTTTACTTTCTTTATAGTTCATACTTTATTTTTTTTATTTTTTAAAGTTTGCATGGTACCACCATGGATACCATGCACTTTAACCGCATTATTGATGTTGATATCGCCTCCCTCTACATGCCATCACCAAGAATTAATTCCCATCAGACTCGTGCTATCAATTGCTTTCCAAAAGACATGATAAAGTTTTTAAAATATTAGTTTAGAGCAAAATATATAATTAAATTAATTAATATATTATGTAATAGTTATTAATAAAAAAGAAAAGTTGATTATTCAAAACAATAATTTTAATATTAATAAAAACATTAAATTAAGTACTGGATATATTTATTAAAGTAATGCTATTGAAAGTAATTTTATTCAAAACAATTGATATGGTTGGAACATATTCAATTGCACGATATCATATGATTTAATCAAGAAAATCATTTAATAAAACCGATGTTTTATTTATTAAAATTTAAATCATGAAAAAAATCATAACAAATTTGCCTTATACCTCATATTTATTTAGACAGCCTCCGTTGTCGGTTTGTTCTCAAATAAACCCATAGTTTTTTTTTAATAATAAATATCATATCACCCATCAACAATTTTTAATAATAAGTTTTATGTATAACTGGAAATTGTTTTGATAAAAGGTATCAATTTTTTACACAATAAATAGGAATGGTAATAGATATTCTTAATTTATAAAATTTTAATTAATAATTTTTATTGTAATGTATTTAAAAATTAGAGATGGAGTGCTGGGAATTAGCTAATTAAATCCTATAAAAGAAGGCAGATGGATGAACTTAGAATATTAGTTGGAATTTTGGTAACTCCAAATAATTCCATAACAAAACATGGGTAAAACTTTTTGAGTAAATTTTTTTTTTCTATTTTATTTAAAAAAAGGAATAAGGCTTAATATTTTTTTTTTCTATTTATATGTTTTCTTTACATTATAAGAAAATTACAACTACAAGAATAAGTAATAAAAAGAAGAAGGATGGATTGAAAGTCCTCTTCACAATAGAACAGAACAATTGTTTATTTATTTATTTATTTATTTATTTATTTATTTATTGATATTCAACCATGTCTAATTTCATTAATCTGGCATCAAAGCACACAACTCAGGAAGGAGAGTACCCGCCCAAAGCCTACGCTCAGGCAAAGAACCGGCTACCTTTGCTAAAGCATCATCAGACCAGTTCGCTGAGCTTCAAATACAACAAACTTTGACATTTGTGAGAAAAACCAAAAGAAAATTACAATCAGAGATAACAAGTCCAAATGCTGAATCAAACTATTCACCCTTATCAATTGCCTAAACCACTTTCGCTGCATCCGATTCAATCATTACATTGTTTTGATGAGAGTTCTTCAGCCGCAAAAGAGCCTCCTTAAATGCCATGCCTTCCGCCAACCGAACATCCATCAATGAATGGATCGGGACTCCTGATGTTGCCACAAAGGAGTCATTCAAGCTTCGCATAATCAAAGCAAGGTCTCTCCTATTACGACTGATATTCACCAATGCATTTGTATTCATCTTGAGCCACCCCGGCGATAGTGGAGACCAGATGACAGGAACATTATTCCCCAACACTACTAGCCTTCTATCTCTCATCATGTTAGCCCTTTGCCAACTTAGCAGATAGTTCTTGGCTATGATAACAACGCTCCCAGCTGGAGAGCTTTTATCCTGCCATAATTGTTCATTCCTCTGCTTCCAAATTGCCCAGCAAATCATGACAAAGGTCTCACATTGTTGAAGGCTGGATTATTGAAATATTGCAGATATGATCTCAGTGATTTCCATTAGAGAAAAAATCTACCAATCCACAGCCACTGAATGCCAACATTCCTTTGTATATGAACAATCCCAAAACACATACACATCAGATTCCTGGGTCTCATGACACAAACAACATGTTGCTTCAACTGATATATGGCTAGATAGTAATCTTACTTTTATTGGTAGACACCTCAACATTCCTCTCCACAAAAAATCTTTTGCTTTCTGTGAAATTTTTAGCCGCCATAACTTCTGCCACATGGAAGGCCCATTGGGATCCATCTCTCCCTAACTACCCGAGTCAATCAGTAGATGATATGTATCTTTGACCCGATACTTTCCCTGTTTATCCGGCCACTAGCATAAGGAGTTAGTTACTGCTCTACAGCTTAATGGGACTTGTAAGAACAACTGTCTATATCTACTGTTCAAATTTGCAATTTTTGATAAATCCCAACACCTGTCCCCCTCATTGATGAAATCTACCACCTTCCAATCCTCAGATTCCGCAATCTAACTGGAGGTAAGACTTGGGCTGGCTGGATCAGGTAGCCATGTTGAATTCCACAGTGGTATGGACAGACCATTGCCCACCCTCCACTGAGTTCCTTTTTTAACCAAGTCCTGGGCTGCGATTATGCTTCCCCATGAATAGCTTGGATTATGGCCCAATCTTGCTTCAAGGAATGAAGAATTTGGGAAATATAGGGCTTTTAAAACCCTGCCTACCATCGAATATGGCTTCTGAATCAAGCACCACACTTTCTTTCCTTGCTGGGCTACATTAAATTCATGGATTTGCCGAAATCCTAGTCCTTCCCACTCCTTATGCTTGCATAGTTAAGCCGATTTCATCCACATTAAACTCCTCTCCTTATTCCTGCAGTTATCCCACCATAATGAGTTCATCATTCTTTCTAATTCATTGCATAACTCCAACGGTAGTAGATACACACCCATATAATGATTTGGGATAAATTGGATCATTGATTTCAAAAGCAATTCCTTCTTATCCCTTGAAAGCAATTTCAATTTCCAACTCTGCAACCTTTCCCAAACTCTGTCTCGAATAAAGTTGAAGCTTTTCACTTTCTACCTCCCAATCTAAATCGGAAGCCCCAAATATTTTATATGTTGTGCAACCTCATGTATATGAAGGATATCAAACACCTGACCGCGCTCTGACAACTAGGTATTAGTGCTGAAAACAATGATTGATCTATTAAAATTAACTTCTAAACCTAAGGCCTGCTCATATGTTTTCAGAATTTGACACATAGTTTCGGCTTATGTCATAATTGCTTTAAAAAATAGAATGCTATCATCAACGAAAAGCAGACTTGAAATTGGAGAAGTGGTTCTAGTGATTCTTACCCCATGTATCAATCCTCATACGCCCATGTTGTTGTATCAATCTGGTAAGGCCTTTAGCACACAAGATGAACACAAATGGTGGCAAGGGGTTACCTTGACAAATTCCCCAGTCTGGCGCTATTGTCTCAGATAGGCTATTCGCCATAAATATTTTGAACTTTATAGTGGTAATGCAAA
Source organism: Dioscorea cayenensis subsp. rotundata (assembly GCF_009730915.1). Classification (NCBI taxonomy): domain Eukaryota; kingdom Viridiplantae; phylum Streptophyta; class Magnoliopsida; order Dioscoreales; family Dioscoreaceae; genus Dioscorea; species Dioscorea cayenensis. The sequence continues at coordinate 8,502,428 of NC_052489.1, forward strand.
ACATGAACATTTGGACTCAGTCAATGGAAATCCCAAAGCGAGCAACATAGAATTTATAAAGGATCATTCCAATCTATCAAACATTTTACAAATATCAATCTTCAAAGCAACCACCCCATGATTGCTAATAAGTGCTTATGTATTAGTAATACAAAATATTCTTTTCTTACTATGAGCATTACTTTTATCATGTTTTAGAGCTAATGCATGTGCATTTGTGAACTTTTGTGCATGAAGGGCTGTGAAGCCAAATATAAAAGAAAGAAGCCAAAGTGGATTGCGATTGTACTTTGTTGATGAAGTCTTGGAGTGAACAAATGTGAAGACACAAGTTGTTATTGAAGATACGTGAATGTGTGCCAACCTCTATGCTCTCAAGCAATTACAATGGTTTAGAGGGGCACAAAGGCAGTCACATTTGCATATCCCGACTTGTGCAATAATAGCCAGATCTTCACCAATGAGACCTTTTACTGAATAAACGACACGATCTATAGCATAGACGGGTGTCCGTTTATGTTGCCTCGATGAAAAGTGTGGATTCGGAAGTATTTTGGCGGAGTACTATAGCAGGTTACCATAGCAAATCACTGCAGCAATTTACTGTAGCGGCTACTGTTCTCAGCCCGCAAAAAATTAGATTTCGAGAAATCCACACGGGTGGGTGAAAATTCCACACGGCCATGTGGATTCCCTATTCTAGTCTATATAAAGCCGCGAACAACCCTGATTTCAGGATCGATCTTTCATCCTTTCTTCTATCTTTTCTCCAACTTTTGGGTGGCTGGCGGCTAGGATTTAGAGAGACTTTGGCAAGTCTTTTGGAGTAGTTCTACGTCTTCGAAACTGTGTTTCTCTTGGAAGATAGTTATTGGGGGAGCTTTCGTCGGCACTGATCTGGCGAGGTGTGACCTAGGCTTGATAATGGGACCTTTGGAGAGGATGAGGCTACTCCATAAGACCATCAACACAAATACCGAGGGGGTTTTCTATAGATTGCATGTTTTTACTTTCAATTTCATTATTGATTGTATCTTGCTCCATGGAGAGCTAAACCCCCTAGTGGGTAATTGGATTTGTGAACCCTAAGATATATTCGTTTCATTAACCTTTCATTATGCTCTCTTTAATTGATGTCTATAATTATGTTCCAATCTTGAATGCTTGTTGAATGATTTCTCCCTTAAAGTGACACTAGGGTTGAGAGTCTACAATGGTAATCCTTGTGAGTGAGTGACACACTTTGAGGGTTAAACAAATAAAGATTGGAGAGGGTCGAGAGGGTGAGTCGAGAGGTAGCGGAGAGTCCCCTTTCTCCTCCGGTGTGATTTATCCTACCTCCATGTTACAAGAGTTCTTTGTGCTCACAATAGAGTGAAGGGTTAAGGGATGAGCTTTGCTGGGGCTTAGTTGCGATAGCAATAGAGTGAAGCGTTGAAGTGACTTTAACACTTAGGGCTTAATTGCAACTAGGGGTCTTTCGCCTGGAAAAAGGGTTAGATCTACATATAGGAAAAGGGTTTATCACTTGGAATCCCTAGAGCTTCTTGTGACTTTTTACAGTGTTTGATGTTGAGACTGATTGATTTCTCCACCTGGGCATAGTGTAGAGTTAGTCACGCTTGACCTTAAGTTTGGGACCGTGTATCTTAGGATGTCCACGACTCATTGAGCATTAGTTAGGAAGCATAATAGTTGGTTTTGCACTTAAAGCGGTAATCCTAGGAGGAACAATATCCGAGTACCCTACTTTTATCGATTATCTTTCCTCTCATTTTATTGTGCCTCTCTTTGTGTTTTTCTTTAGTTTATTTGCATCGATCTTTATCCATACCATCATTGCTTCATTTCCACTTAGTTAAGTAGCAATCTTGGTGTTTCTATTCCTTATTCCCTGTTGATACGATACCCCACTCACATGGGATTTATTACTTCAACAAACCTGTGCACTTGCGGGTAACACGCAAGAGGTGTGTCAAGTTTTTGGCACTGTTGCCAGGGAATAGGTGATAAGTGCTTGTGTGATAAGAATGTGAAGTGTTCTTTCCTTGTGATGAGCATTGCTTTTATCGGGTTTTAACGCTAATATGTGTGTATTTATGTTACTTTCATGCAGATAGGGTTGTGAGGCCGAATATTAGAGAAAGAAGCCAATGTGGATCGTAAATGCACCATTTAGAGGAAGTCTTGAGAAGGTTCAAACGCGAAGACATAAGTCGGGTTTAAGATGCGAGAATGTATGCCAACCTCCTTGTATTCAAGTTAGCACAACGATTTGGAGGGGCACAAGGGCACTCACATTCAAGCATTCCGGCTTGTGGATTTATAGCAAGATCTCCACCAACATGTCCGTTATTGAAGAAGCAAAGTGATCTACAGTGTAAACGTGTGCCCGTTTAAGTTACCTCGATGAAAACATGGATTCGGGAATGTTTCGGGCCGGTACTGCAGCAGGGTACTATTGAAAATACTATAGCAAACACTATAGCAGTTACCATTCACAGCCAGCCGAAGAAGGAGTAAAATAGAGAATCCACACGGGCGTGTGGAAATTCCACATGCCCGTGTGAAAAATCCACAGGGGCGCCCATATGGGCGTGTGGATTCCATCCCCGATTTTAGAATTCTTTTCTCCATCATTTCCCCAACTTAAGAGAGGGCTTCGGCTAGGGTTTTTAGGGATATTTGCTAGAGCTTTGGAGTGGTTTTATGGTTCTGACATCACGCTGCATTTGGAAGAAGGTTAGTGGGAGAGCTTTTGTCGGCACCGATCCGGCGAGCTGTATCCTAGACCGGACAAAGGGACCCATAGACGAGTAGAAGACTCTCCACAAGACCATCGCCATAATTATTGACGGGGCTTTCTATGGATTCTTTGCTTTTACATTTGATTTCATTGATTGTAATTAGCTCCATGGAGAGCTAAACCCCCTAGTGGGTACTTGGGTATTTGTGAACCCTAGGATGTATTCGTTTCATTGAACCTCTTTATTATGCTTTCAATTAATTGATGTTTTATTTGAGTTCCAATCTTGAATGCGGGATTGTATGAATACTCCCTTAGAGTGATACTAGGGTTGAGAGTTCTTGTTGGTAACCCTTGTGAGTGAGCAACACACAACGAGAGTTGGACAAAGATAGATTGGAGAGGGTCGAGAGGGTGAGTCAAGAGATAGAGGAGCGTCGCCTTTCCCCTCCGGTGTGATTAATTCTACCTATATTTCCTCAAGTTCTTTGTGGTCATAGTGGAGTGAATGGGCTAAAGGATGACCCTCCGCTGGGGCATAGTTGCGGGTGCAATGGAGTGAAGCGTTGAAGGGATTTTAGCGCCTGATCGCTTCCCCGCAAGTGTACGGGATCGCCAAGTAATACCCCTCGTGCGACCACGAGGGGGTCGTATTCCCAAGGGCCCGAGTAGCTACTCTTACTTCCTCTTCACTATGTTGTTTAAACTCCAAGTTTGAATGTGATAGTGATAAAACAAATAAACAAGTAAAATGCAAAAAAAATGCTAACAATGAAGGCAAGATACGGGGGATAATTAAGGAAAGAAAGCGGTCGCGGATGAGGATCCTCTCAGGGGCTACTAAAGTGTGCAGGATGCCAGAACTAACATGCAATTGGCTAGTTGGACCGATAAAACCCGAGATTAGGTCAACCTGATGGTCACGCAATTGACCCCTAATCTAGTACGAGTATTGGATACGGAATCTCTTCTGCCCAAATCCTCCTACGATTGCAATGGGAAAGGTGGTTTTCTCAAGTTACGGTTAGAATACAAGCTAATACTTAACCCTAGAATTAGAGGGGTATAAATACCTGATGGTCATGCTGTATTTATACGTGTTTCCCTTCCAAACTTGGTGAGTCTAACACTAGGCCAATAATCATGCGACCTAGCATTACCTAAGAATTGATACACCGAGTTCTCATGCATACCAAAGCATTCAAATACACCAAGAAAAGATCACAAACAAGAGAAAGTACAATAGAAAGAACCAAGCATCCATACAAGCACAAGTTCACCCCCAAGGTTCACCTACATCCGGTGACCTTGGGGTTTAGTTGTTCATAGTCATCAAATACAACAAGAAATCCATGCAAAAAACCAAACAAAACATAAGAAACACTCCCTCAAAGAATGAAGGCCCGAGAAGCTTCCAAAGACACCACACAAGAGTTGGCTTCCCTTGTCTTCAACCTCCTCTACACAAGCCCTAGGAGTAGATCTCTCCCAAAATCGCGCTCTCCTCATCGAATCCTCCGTGAAAATGCCCTCAAAATCTTACTTCTAGCTCCGATTTGTTGTGGTGGTGGTGAGCTCCAAGAAGAAGGCTTCCTTCCCTCAAAAGAAGCCCTAACAATGCTTATAAAGGGATGAACTCGGGCTTCCCTACGGGTGGCCTCACGCTCACAATAATGCCCACGAGGATGGTCATAATACTGCCTGTAAGGAAATCCAGACTTAGACTTTTTCTAAAATTTTCATGTTCCGGGCTGCTACAGTGCATGTATAGTGCCCGGGGTCTAAATATGACATTTTTTATGTCGATTTCTTATTACATTCCGTCGTTGAACTCACCTAGGCCTCCTTTGTGCCTGAAACATGAAATAAAATGATTTAACCATAAAAAAGGCATCGAGTTCCCAATAAAATACAATAAACATGCGCATTGGTACGTACAAAATACATACATTTAGATGTTTATCGAACATCCCAACATGTAATCGTTTGCTTGCCCCCAAGCAAACAAACATGAAGAACAGGGGCAAGAAGATAAATGGCTAAATGCATGACCTAAAGCTCAAGCGTAAAGGACTCCACAAGCTCGAATGGACAGAAATCAAGAAGTGAGTTGTTCAATGAATAGTGAAGTGATAATAGTTTTGTCTCATCTAGAGTGCTCCTGTGAGTGTGTGTGCTAACGCCCCCTTGACCTCCACACCCTGGATTACCCTACGATGCCCATTCACCCCACACAAAATTAAAATGACATTAAGACGCTAAAGACATCCTCAATACTCAATTAAGAATCCTCTAATTCCTAGGTAAAACTCTAACTTTCAAGTGGCTACGTAGCAAGCATCATGGAAACAAAAGAGATACTTTATTTCTTTCACAAATATATACAACATACATACTTTTTTTTCTGAGTCCGACTAACGTAGACTGCACAAAAATTTTTACAATCTTTCTGAAGGATACACATGCTGATTAGGCACAAGAGCCACCCAACGTACTCGAATACAATCTACATAAACACATTCATGCTATACTAGCAGAGGAATACTATCATAGACTCATTTTTCTCATTTTTCTCATTTTTTTTCTTTTTTGTTTCTTTTCTTTTCACATGCACATAATGTATCTCATGTCCCCAAGTATAAAACTTGCTACAATAGTTCACTTTAAGGTAGAGAAAACAATAAAGGAACTCAAAAGCGCTTAAAAATGCATTGAAGATAGAATTTAACAAATTAATGCCAAAATCATAATGATGGGTCGGTTGGAGTGTGCAAGGTGAAAGTACTCGTCAACATGTATAAAGGTGCACAAAAGATAAAAGAGATCTACATTCAAGCACAAATAGAGTACAACTCACAACTATCATTCTGCCAAGGTAGGAAGTCCTTAACAATGAAATCATAGCTATCATTGGTGATTCAAGCATGCAATTGTAAAAATACTCCATCCCCACACTGAAAGTTGTACATTGTCCCCAATGTAACTAAATCAGCAAAACAAGGTGGGAAAGATAGGCAATAAATACAAAGAAATGGAGTAAGAAACTACCCCAGTCAAGTGATGAAGATATTGACACTCGGGTCCGGACTTAGGGAAAAACAGTGTGATGAGGGCCTGGAGTGTGCTGTGACTTGAACAATGGCCCTGAAAGCAACAAAAAACACTAATCACACTTCCAGAAGCAACAATAATAGAGAGTAGCGCAAAAGCAAGGTTTTAAATAGATAAAAAAAAGTTTAGTAAGGCAGAACCCTAACTAACTCCCACAAAAAATACACTACAATGACAACACAAAAGTACAATCAAGACAAAGAAATAAATAACAAAAATAGATAAATATCCATATGCTGGGTACCTAGAGATCAGGTGGAAATGATGATGCAGCGCAGGTGGTAGCTGCAGAGGTGGTGCCAAATGATGAGGATGAGCTACGCAAGAATGTTAAGATATTGGCGGTGTTGCTCTCAATGCGACTCAGTGATGCAACCAGGTCTCGGTGTCCTTGCTCAAGCACCTGCAGCTGCTAGTAGACCTTAGTGCAAAAATTCTTCAAACCATGCTTCTAGAGAAGATCTACGCGCCCTGGATTCCTGCTCAGGTTCAGATTTAGACTCAGCATCCTGTGAAGGGCCGGTGTCTTGTGTATTTGATCGCTGACGCTGTGCAAGCTTGTAACCACCGCCCCGTTTTGCAACTATCCGAATGCATACAAGAGTCTGCATCCCAAGCGGGGCGATAGTGCCAACTACTATCATGCCCTGGGTACACTCAATAAGGCCCATGTCCCTAATCATTCATGTGATTTATGCTCCGGCGAAAATGGCCCCAAGGCGAACAAACTGCCCCTGGTGTGCTAGGACTTCCGCAACAAGGTGTCCCATGTGGAGGGGGTGACGCTCAATAATGTTGTAGAGCATCAATAAATCTGTGCAAGAACGACCCCCGTAGAGTCTAGCCGTCCCCCGATACATCTAGTAAGTAGAGCATGTATGTAGCGATGCGCGGTGTTCGACATTTGAGACGCCTTCTGTGTCTTCCAACAAGTTTCCATGGAAGCCCAATACTTCTCACTTGTTACCGGGTACGGAAAATCATGTGATAAGTCTTTGAATCCGGGTGTGAGTGTATATGCTTCGGTGTAAAGTCCCAAGAGTACACCCAAGTGATCTTGGGTAACCCGATGCTTCTTCCCGAATGCACGAAAGGAGATAGAACTTGGTTTGTTAGTGAATGGACAATGCTTCGCAACCTCGATGGTGCTCAAAACTTCTAGTGTTAACTCCATGTAGGTGGGCTCTTCAATGGGGAATAATTTGTCCCACCCACTATGGGAGATGAACTCCAAGATGATACCATCCAACCCCAACAGCTTCAAGACATCCCAATCTATTCTCCGGATGGTTCAAACCCTTCCATGATAAAATTGCATAACGTGTCTTGTGCTCTTCATTCTTAAACTTTGGTTTGTTGGGAGGGGGAGAAGGGTCCCTCTTAGCCTTCTTGTAGGCCACTTTATTCACCCTCATACCTTCAAGACCAAGGGAAGAACAATTAACCAAGTTTTAAACAAATACAAGCTCAATGGAATGAAAACTAGTAAAAATGCCAGTGCTACAGCAAACTGAAAACATTTTGCAAGAACCTTGTTTGTAAATGGAGCACAACAAATTTACAATCAAGTAGCTTCATTCCACACATGTTCCATCATCCAAAGAGAGCAAAAACCCCACAGAATCAGCCCAAAAAGAACATCAAAAGCTCAAGGTTTGAGAGATGAGAGACATACCTTAACCCTAGAGTAAATGGGGTGATTCAAAAGCTTAAAATGGCCAAGAGAGTGTTTAAACCTTAAAATTCCTTCACAAAATAAGATTAGAGGAGGAGGAGAGTGATATAGAGCAAAAGAAATGAGTGGATTTGGTGGAGAAATGAGAAAGTTATGAGAGAAAGAAGATGAGTGTGTGAGTGAGAAGAAAGAAGATGAGTGAGGGGCTGATTTAAACCCTCACTCGGGTGTCCTTGCGGGTGCCCTCGGGGCCGCAAGGGCAACAACAAGGTCCCTCGGGATTGCTCAGGGGTGCCTTTGCGGGCGCAAGGGCACCTGTGAGAGCTCTCTGGATGCCTCACGGGTGTCCTTGCGGGCACAAGGGCACTCGTGAGAGCCCTCTGGATGGCTCACGACATCTCTCACGGTCATAAAACGGGTGATTTCCAGATTTACATCAACTTAGCCTCCTCCAAACCTAAAAAAAATAATGAAATCAAAGCCAAATTAAGCACATAAACACTCAAGAATTTAATTTCATGGAGTATAATCATCAAATCACTCAAGGCATTCTAAACGACATGGATGAAAAACATAAGAAAGACGATGAACAAGGCTACCAAACATGCACAAAAACTAAAGAACACAAACCACAAACACTCAAATAATATGAAAAAAGAAGGTAAAGAGTTCAAAATCTTGGGTTGCCTCCCAAGAAGCGCTTGTTTAACGTCATTAGCTTGACGTATTTTACCTCATGATCATGGTGGGACATATGGTGGAGAGTTACCTCCATTCTTTGGCAAAGTGTTGTTACCTGGAAAGTAATGTTTCAATCGTTGACCATTGACGTTGAACGTTCCATTTTGTGGATGAGATATCTCCACGCCGCCGTGAGGGAACACATGTGTAACAGAATATGGTCCATGCCACCGTGATTTCAATTTGCCAGGAAAGAGCTTTAGTCGAGAGTTGAAGAGTAGTACTTGATCTTCCTCTTGGAAGCACTTAGCTTGTTTGATGTGTCGGTCATGGCTTTCCTTCATTCTCTCCTTATAGCGCAATGAGTTTTCATATGCCATCGTTCGCCATTCATCTAGCTCATTAAGTTGGACCTTCCTTTTGCGGCCTATCAAGTGGGGGTCAAAATTTAACTGTTTTATGGCCCAATATGCTTTGTGCTCCGATTCGACGGGTAAGTGGCATGCTTTCCCATAGATTAGTCTGTATCTTGTTGTTCTGATGGGCGTTTTGTAAGCCGTTCTATAGGCCCAAAGTGCATCGTCAAGCTGATCAGCCCAATCCTTTCGATGATGACTCACAGTTCTCTCTAAGATTCGCTTCAACTCCCAATTTGAAACTTCAACTTGACCGCTCGTTTGGGGGTGATATGGAGTCGATGTATGATGAGACACCCCGTACCGTTTCAGGACCTTGTCGAATTGAGACTTACAGAAATGAGTACCCCGGTCGCTAATGATAACTGTAGGTTCGCCAAAATGGGAGAATAGTTTCTTCAGAAATTTCACTACTACTCTGGCATCACATGATGGAAATGCCTGAGCTTCCACCCACTTTGAAACATAGACAACTGTTACTAGAATAAACTTATTACCATGAGAGCTAGGGAATAGGCCCATGAAATCAATCCCCCACATGTCAAACACTTCGCAAACTTGGATCCAATTTTGCGGCATCTCGTCCCTTTTTGAAATATTCCCCGTCCTCTGACATTTATCGCAGTGCTGCACAAATGTCTGCGCATCTTGGAATATACTAGGCCAATAGAATCCCGCATCCAAGATTTAATTTTGTTGTTCTGTTTCCACTGTAGTGACCCCCGGTTGGACCTGAATGACAATGCCTCAAAATGTCATGCCCCTCCTCTCATGAAACACATCTCCTAACAACTTGGTCCGCACAAACCCGAAAAAGTTATGGGTCTTCCCAGATAATGCTTGAGGTCGGTGAAGAATTTCTTTCTTTGTTGATATGTGAGCCACTTCGGAAAAGTTTTCGCCGCTAGATAATTTGTAATGTCAGCGAACCACGAGGTCTCATCCTCTGCTACCACTTGAATACTGCATAGTTGTTCCCCTGGGAATGCATCATTTATCTCTCTCCTTTCTATCACATCATCAGTGGGGCCCTCAATGCGTGATAGGTGATCCGCGGCCAAGTTTTCTGCCCCTTTTTGTCTTTAATCTCCAAGTTAAACTCTTGTAGCAAAAGTACCCAATGGATCAATCAAGGTTTGGCGTCTGATTTATTCAGCAAGTATTTGAGTACAGAGTGATCAGTGTACACAATTACTTTAGACAACACAAAGTATGACCGGAATTTGTCAAAAACAAACTCTACTACAAGGAGTTCTTTCTCAGTGGTGGTGTAGTTCTCCTGGGCTGCATTTAAAGTTTTACTTGCATAATAGATAGGATGGAAATGACTGTCCTTGCGCTGCCCATGCACTGCACTAACTGCATAATCACTTGCATCACACATCAATTCTAATGGCAAATTCTAATATGGAGAAACTACAATCGGTGCCTCCACGAGTTTCTTTTTTAGACTGATAAAAGCATTCATACACTCATCGTTAAAAAATCATTGAAAACAGAGAATTCATCCATAAATACCTCCATGATGTCTTCCACCATATCTTCAAAAATTGCTAACATACACCTTTGGAAAGTAGTTGGAGCATTGCATGGTCCAAAAGGCATGCGATAGTAAGCAAATGTGCCATATGGGCAGGTAAAGGTGGTCTTTTCTTGATTTTCCGTGCCAATAGGTATCTGAAAATACCCAGAGAGCCCATCTAGAAAATAGTAATAAGAGTGTCCTACAAGTCGTTCGAGCATCTGATCGATGAAAGGCAAAGGAAAAATGATCCTTCCTCATGGCATCGTTAAGTTTCCTGTAGTCTATGCAGACTCTCCAACCTGTTACAGCTCTGGTAGGAACAAGCTGATTCTTCTCGTTGGTGACAACTGTCATTCCTCCTTCTTCGGTACCACCTGTACTAGGCTTACCCATGCACTATCGGAGATGGGATAATTTATACCTGTATCAAGTAGCTTGATAACCTCGTTTCATACTACCTCCTTCATGTTAGGGTTAAGCCTTCATTAGGGTATCACTGTGGATTTGTGATTGTCCTTCATGAGAATATTGTGTGTACAAAAAGATGGACTGATTCCCTTTATATCAACTATTTTCCACGCAATCGCCTTTTTGTGCTTTTTCAATACAACTAGAAGCTTATCCCTCTGCTCAGCTGTCAAGTCAGATGCTATAATGACTGGGAGGTTGGAACCATCACCCAGAAAGACATATTATAAATGCTCAGGAAGGGGTTTCAGCTCTAGTTCAGGCGGTTCTTTAATTGATGATTTCAATCTCCCATATTTCCTGAGATCACATTTCTCAACTCTCTCATCCTCTGCTTCAGATGAATTGTCACTGCTCAAACTATCTTCTGTCACCTGAACCTTGCCCCAAATCGAATATAAGTCACTCACTTGAGAATAATCCATTTCCTCTGAACCTCCTGACCCCGTTGGATTTGTCTCCTCTTCAACCAGACTTGTTGACTGTCAGGGTCTATCGGAATTGTCTCTTGATTCATCACTAACACGGTCGAATTGGCAATTAAGTGAACAAAAATTCCCTACAAGACTCGCCCAATCTGTCTCCATGTATTCCTCAAGAAATAATTAGACCTTCTTCCTCTCTAGAGTTGAATTGATCAACTCCTCACAATACTATTTCTTCCACTAATCATCATCAAAATAAAAACTACCCCATCCAGTCGGCTTGTATGAGTGACGAGGGTATGAATCCTGTGACCAGTGCTAAATAATCCGATCGTTAGTCAAAGCCATAGTTAAAGAAGACAAAAGAGATATTTACAAAAATAGAGGCCAACAAACAAAGATTTACAAGAGAGAAAGATAAGCGGATATGGCGGGATGTAATAAAGTAGTAAATGCAAGAATGGTAGTACAAAACCAAACAATGGTCAAATCAACACACTTAAAGTTTTCCGAGTATTCCTCGTGGTTCCCTGGAAATGGCGCCAAAAAAACTTGATCGCTTCCCCGCAAGTGTACGGGATCACCAAGTAATACCCCTCATGCTAGCAAGAGGGATTCGTATTCCCAAGGGCCCGAGAAGCTACTTTTACTTCCTCTTCGCTATGTTGTTTAACCTCCAAGTTCGAATGTGATAGTGATAAAACAAATAAACAAGTAAAATGCAAATAAAATGCTAACAATGAAGGCAAGTGATAAGTGCCTGAGTAGACATATTTTTATATATGTTTTACATGCATTGAGCATCATTTTTACCATGGTTTATGTCTCATATTGTGTATTTGGTGTTTTTTTATGCATATAGGTTGTGAATGCCTTGAAGAGTAAAAAGGAAGCAAAGATAGGCTATAAAGACACAATGTTGGGAGTTCTTGTTCAATTCAAGGACCAAGACACGAGAGGAGTTTATAAACATGGAGATGTGTGCCAACTTCCAAGAAGATTCACGTCAATTCACTAGTTGCAATGGCACAAAGGCAGCCACATCTTCATGTTCCTTCTCTTTGTGAAGATTGCAAGACCTCTCAAAGATACGTCGATGAAGAAAAGTTTTATAGCCTACCTCATGGACGTGTGCCCGGACATGTGGCCTCAAGAGAAGAGTGTTTGGACAGCGTTTTATGAAAATACTGTAGCAAAACACTGTATCTATTTTAAATAGCCGTTTTTCCCACGTGGGCGCGTGGAAAATCCACATGGGTGCATGGAAATTCCTGCAGCCCACGCGGGCGAGTGGAAAATCTACATGGGCTTGTGGGGGCACGTGACAGATGCTGTCTAAGGCCTATAAAGAGCCGTTTTGCCCTATTCTTTCTTATCTTTTGTGCGGCTCTTGAGGGGTGAGACCTGTAGGGTTTGGAGAGAAGGTCTTTGCGGCTTTGGAGACGCTTCATCACCAACTTTGATCGATTCCTCCACCGTCATAGCATCAAGGAAGCCACCAGTGAACCTAGCTTCAGAGTGGGTCCTTCAAGACGTCGAAGCTCTCTATCAAGGCCATCAGTTCATATATAAGGGGGTTTATTTCTATAGTTTTAATGTACTTTCATTCATTGATGGTGTGTTTTGTATGTTGCTCCATGGAGAGCTAAAAACCTAGAGGGTATTTGGGCTTGTGATTCCTAGGATTCTCATCTTTTGTGGATTTGCTTAGTGTTTCTATTTAATCTGAGTTTGATTAAGTTTTAATCTTGATTGTCTAATGCTTGCTTGCCTTATTGATCTTTTGGTTATTTGGTTTGCATGATTTGTTACCTTGGTGAGAGAGAGGTCTCCATTAGGGTTAGAATCTCAAGATTGAAGAGGGTTGAGAGGGTGAGTCATGAGATAGAGAGCATCACCTTTCCCCTCCGGTTGGTGTATTCTATCTCTGTTCCCTAAGCTCTATGCAACCATATTTGGTGTGAGGCGTGAGATTGAGTTATTTCTCTGCCAGGACCTAATAGGGGGTTAGGATCCTTCACTGGGAATTAGGGTTGGATTAATCTTTAGGTATCTGATACACCTCTTGGAATCCCCAGAGTGTTTTGCGGTCATATGTGGTGAGAGGTGTTGAGATTGAGCGATTTCTCCACCGAGACCTCGTAGGGGACTAGTATCGGTGACCTGGAGGCAAGATCCGATTATTTTTTGGATTTCCACGACTTAACTTACTCATCATAGAAACACTTTGCTTATCTAGTACCTAATACCTAAATCCTAGGGGGAGCATTGCCCGAATACCCCACTTTTACTGATTGAGATCTCCATCCATTTCACCCTTGCATATTCGTCTCCGGTATTCATTTCTTCGCACATTAGATCACCACACCTTTCCATTTATCATTAGGTTAGAAAGCAGAGAAGAAGTTAGTACTAGTAGCCCTGTTCCCTATGGATTCGAGTACCCAACTCATCGGGTATTTTATTACTTCGACACCCTGCACTTGCGGTTCACACGCATATTCGGACGCGTGTCAGCAAGATACGGGGGATAATCATGGAAAGGAAGCAGTCACGGATGAGGATCCTCTCAGGGGAAACTAAAGTGTGCTAGATGCCAGAACTAACATGCAATTGACTAGTTGGACCGAGAAAACCCTAGATTAGGTCAACCCGATGGTCACAACAATTGACCCCTAATCCGGTATGAGTATTGGATACGGAATCTCTTTCGCCCAAATCCTCCTACGATTGCAATAGGAAAGGTGGTTTTCTCAAGTTAGGGTCAGAATACAAGCTAATACTTAACCCTAGAATTGGAGGGGTATAAATACCCGATGGTCACGGTGTATTTATACGTGTTTCCCTTCCAAACTTGGTGAGTCTAACACTAGGGCAATGATCATGCAACCTAGCATTACCTAAGAATTGATACACCGAGTTCTCATGCACATCAAAGCATTCAAATACACCAAGTAAAGATCACAAACAAGCCAAAATACAATAGAAAGAACCAAGCATCCATACTAGCACAAGTTCACCCCCAAGGTTCACCTATATCTGGTGACCTTGGGGTTTAGTTATTCATAGTCATCAAATACAACAATAAATCCATGCAAACAACCAAACAAAACATATGAAACACTCCCTCAAAGAATGAAGGCCGGAGAAGCTTCCAAAGACGGCACACAAGAGGTGGCTTCCCTTGTCTTCAACCTCCTCTACACAAGCCCTAGGAGTAGATCTCGCCCAAAATCGCGCTCTCCTCATCAAATCCTCCATGAAAATGCGCTCAAAATCTTACTTCTAGCTCCGATTTGGTGTGCTGGTGGTGAGCTCCAAGAAGAAGGCTTCCTTCCCTCAAAAGAAACCCTAACAATACTTATAAAGGGATGAACTCGGGCTTCCCTGCGGGTGGCCTCACGCTCACAATACTACCCACGAGGATGGTCATAATACTGCCTGTAAGGAAATCCAGACTTAGACTTTTTCTGAAATTTTCATGTTCCGGGCTGCTACAGTGCATGTATAGTTCCCGGGGTCCAAAAATGACGTTTTCGATGTCGATTTATTCTTACATTCCATTGTTGAGCTCACCTAGGCCTCCTTTGTGCCTGAAACATGAAATAAAATGATTAAACAATAAAAAAGGCATCGAGTTCTCAATAAAATACAATAAACATGAGCATTGGTACGTACAAAATATGTACATTTAGACGTTTATTAGCACCTAGGGCTTCATTGTTGCTAGGGACCTTCCACCTGGACCAAAGGGTTAGGTCTACATCTTGGAAGAGGATTTATCACTTGGAATCCCTAGAACTCATTACAATTCTATACGAGTGAGAGGTTGAGAGGTTATTCAATTTCTCTTTCGGGACATGTATAGAGTTAGGCATGGTTGGCGTTAGATTTGGGACCATGTATTTAAGGATCTCCACTACTCATTATTGCATTAGTTAGAAAGTATAATAGAGGGTTCTTGTACTTGAAATGGTTGTCCTAGGCGGAACAATATCCGGGTACCCCATTTATATCGATTGCCTTACCTTCTGCTTTACTTGTGCTCTATTTCTTGTTCTTTTACTTTTGATATTTCACATCTTGTCACACATATCACTATTTATCTTTCACTTAATTAAGAAACAATTAACTGTTTTTATCCCTTACTCCCTGTGGATACGATACCCCACTCATCTGGGATTTTATTACTTCGACAAACCCGTGCACTTACGGGACATACGCAAGGGGCGTTGTCCATAAGCATTTTAGAAACACTTTGCACTTTGCTATTTTAGCTATTTACCATTCATTCTATTTCACCTTTTCTCTTTCTATCATTATTCTTATTTGGTTTTCTTTCTTTTGGTGCAGCTCCATGATATGACCTGAGGGAAATCTTTGACAATTGTTGAAGAAGAACTTGAACTTAAGCGTAAACTGAGAAGAAGGGGTAAAGAACCTGTGCAAGAACTGTCAAATTTAGTTGATGTAGAAAGTGAAGAGTCAGAAACTATGGCAAAGAATAATGAACAACCGAGAACGCTTTCAGACTATGCCAGATCCTCAGCTATGGGCACGTGCCGACCCGCCCCAACCCGCAGCCCATCCCGTCCAACCCGCGGCCCGCCTCCTGGAGGGCCTGTAAAAGATCAACCCGACCCGCCCATTTTTATTGGCGGAGTTGGCTGGCCCGGCGGGCCAAGCTCTAAGTTTAATGGTTTGGCCGATGAGGAGCCAAACAATCACATTGAAAACTTCTTGGAGGTTTCTGACATCTTGAAGATCAACGGTGTTACTGATGATGCTATAAGATCGAGGCTTTCCTATTTTCTCAAAAGGAATAGCCAAACAGTGGCTCCATTCATTGCTAAGAGCTTCTATCACAACATGGAACGAAATGGTCGAAGCTTTCCTTTTAAGGTATTTTCCTCCAGGAAAGTTGGCAAAGCTTCGCAATGAGATATCTTCATTTGTTCTCATGGAACTTGAATCCTTGTTTGAGACTTGGGAGCGATTCAAGGACCTCTTGCGGCAGTGTCCATAACACGGGTTCTTCGAATGGATGATCATTCAAACTTTTTATAGTGGGTTGAATCCAAGTACAAGACAACTTCTAGATGCCACCGCAGGAGGTACAATAGGGAACAAGACACCTGAAGAAGCCCGTCAATTGGTAGAAGAAATGTCCATGAATAGCTACCAATGGAATGCAAGAGAAAGAAGAAAGAAGCCGGACTCCATGAAATTGATGCGGTTACATCTTTGGTAGCCCAAGTAATGGAATTGAGCAAGAAATTGGATATATTGACTTCACCGAGGATAGCCACTATCACAAGTTGTGATGGTTGTGGGGGTTCACATATACCATCTGATTCTCCTATTTTGATTACTACTTTAGCCCCAACTGAACAAGTAGATTTTGTGGGCAATTCGGGAAGAGTACAAGGCAATCCTTATAGCAACACCTACAACCAAGGGTGGAGAAACCACCCCAATTTTTCATGGAGTAACCAAGGGCAGCAAAAGGCCATGGCACCACCGGGTTTCCATCAGTAACAAGCCCCGAATATGGAGAATCGAGTTTCAGGCTTCAAAACCCGAATGACCGACTTAGAGAAAGCTTTAACCAGATTTGTGCAATCATCAGATACATGGTTTCAATCAGTTGAAGCTACACTTCGCAACCACACCGCTTCATTGCACAATCTAGAGAATCAAGTGGGGCAAATTGCGAAGTCTTTATCGGAGAGACCTTAAGGGAGTCTACCTAGCAAACAAGGAGAAGGAGGTGGCACCCCCACCATACAAGCCAAGAATCCTTTACCCTTCAAGATTGAAGAACGACCAAAATTATGAGCAATACAAGAAGTTCTTGGGTCTATTCAAGTAATTGCACATCAACATTCCTTTTATGGAGGCGTTGTCTCGAATGCCTCGGTATGCGAAGTTCTTGAAGAATCTTTTGACCAACAAGAGGAAGTTAGAAGAGAGTACATCAGTGATCTTAGATGCCTCTTGTTCGGCAATTTTGCAAAAGAATATGCGAAACAAGAAGAAAGACCCCGGAAGCTTCATCATCCCGTACAACATTGGTAATTTGGGTGAAGAGATGGCATTGGCAGATTCAGGGGCTAATATCAACGGCATGTCATACTCATTCTTTCATAAGTTAGGCTTGGGAGAGCCTAGGCCTACTCAGATGACATTACAATTGGATGACTGAATATTGAGACATTCAAGGGGTATCATTGAAGACGTGCTTGTCAAGGTTGACAAGTACATATTTCCTGTAGATTTTGTAGTGTTGGATATCGATGAGGATGTAGATGTTCCTTTGATACTTGGGAGGCCATTCTTGCGTACTTCTTAGGCACTTATCGACATGGACGGTAGGAAGTTGACACTTAGGGTTGGTGATGACAAGTTGACATACCTTCTCACCGAAGCCATGCTACATTCTCTTGACTTTGATGATACTCTTTATTTTCTTGACACTACCGATGAACTAATTGATGAATATGTGCAGGATATGTTGAATCCGGACCCGTACGAGGGGTTACTAGACCAAGAGGTGGATAATGAAGAAGTATTGATGCTTAGTCTATAGGAGAAGGTACCATCTACTCTGGGGATCATAAAGAAGATGCTCTGAAAGATGAAGTGAGCGAGGAGACACCACAAGAAATCCCCCAAGGCTGTTGGGGATGTGCAAGAATGAAGTGAGGGTAACGAACCCTCATGTGGTAACAAGCTTGTTAACTCTCCCTCTATGTTCAAGAGACTTTGTTCATCATGTTTTCAGGTCATGGGTAAGAGGGAAACCTTCATCTATTAGCCCCCGTTAGGTAAGACAAGGTAAGTCAAGCTAAGTGACGTTAAACAACCGCTTCTTGGAAGGCAACCCAAGTTCTTTACTTCTTTTATAGGTTTTAGTTAGTGTGTGCATGAATAAGTCTTTGAGTGTTGGTGTCTTAATCTTTTAGATGATATTGCTATGATTTTTCTAGTGGATTGTTCAGTGTTATCGTATGCTTTAATGTGTGTGGCTAAGTTCTTGGTCGTTTGAGCGTGTTTTAAAGGTTTTCTCTGGTTAATGTTGCATTATAAGGAAGGCTCTTAGTGTGCATACATATTCAGGAATTTTCTGCAAAGCCTGTAGATTTCTATAAGTTAACCAGAGAAGGTACATGGCCGTGTGTAATTTTCACACAGGCGTGTATTTTCATTCATAGCTCATCCCGAGAGGACAAAGGGGCGTGCATTTGCCCCTGTGAATGACCTTGTCACGGTTACACACCCGTGTGGTAATTCTACACGGGCGTGTGTTTCTTTGCAGAGACTTAGAGATTTATCCAGGGAAGACACAAGGGTGTGCGTCTGCCCTTGTGTCTGACCCTGTGACAAACACACGGGCTTGGGTAAATTCATCTCGTCGGTAAACCGTTATTCTCTCTTTTTTACATCATTACTTGATTTTATTTGATTAAACTGGAGAATGTGGTTTATTTCTATGCTGAAGTGGTTAATACATGTTTAGAATTAGTTTAGAAACGGTTTTTTGGTGTATTTGTAGATTTCTAGTATAGTGGCCATGCGGTTTACACGCCCTATGAATCCACATGGGTGTGTGGAATTCCACACAACCGTGTGGATTCTTACAGTATGGATTTATGTCCAAGCTTGATCAAATTCCTTTCAAATCTTGCAAGCATGGCCCCTAGGAGAAAGACACTTGCTGGTAAGTATCCTCGAGAGTACTCTCTAGAATCCGAGCATATAAAGTTTATTATACCCGAGCACCGAGCTCGATTTGAACATCTTTTCAAGCTTAGGTTTGTCAGACGTGGTTCCCAGATTGGAGTGCTGTGGATGAGATACAGTTGCCTGATGATATGGCAGATGAGATTAAGGAAATGTTGGCCGTGGGTAATTGGCGTTGACTGCTTACTATTCGTGACCCTGCCATCCGGATGACGACACTGGAAGTACTGGCATCGTTTGAGTTTGATAGATCGTACTCCAATTTTGATAGTGGTAACGCCATATAGTTCAGAGTCTTCAGGCATCATTATAGTATGAGCGTCACACAGTTCTCGATTCGTTTGGGGTTATACGATGAGGAATTCCCACCACCAAGTAGTATGAGCATCTCCCTACAAGTTCTCCAGGTAGCTTGACTCCTCAGCGCGCCTATCGAGCATTATGTGGCTGTAGTCAGTAGAGCTGGGGGTGTCAAAGATGACTTATTTGTCTCAGCCGAGCTATAGATACATGCACGCCGTCCAGAGCAAATCAGTTAATGGCCACTACGATAGTATTGGTGTCCTGAGCCGACAGGAGCTTCTTTACTTATATTCCATGGTACAGCACCAGCCAGTTCACCTTGGCCATGTACTACAAGAATACCTGAGGCATCAGGGTCAGTCTGCCAGGATTAGTGTCATTTTCTCTGGCCCATACATCTCTAGGCTCATCATCGGAATGGGTTTATGGGACGCTATTATAAGGGTTGAGAAGACGATCTTACCTGCTCTTCTAGGTATAGAAACGATTATACAGATGGGGATGTTGTGCAGTTATGGCTGGGAGTGCATGTACTGATTATACCAGATCTGGAGATAACTGAAGGAGTTGCAGCAGTGGGTTCTAGCCTGCTCCCGAACCGCAGCCAGAGCAGATGGAGACCGATGCACCACTAGCAGCACAGGAGCCATCACCAGTGTGTATGTCCTCCCCATCTCAAGCCTATGATCGCTTTGAAAGGCTTGAGAATGCTGTAGAGATGTTACAGACCGAGATTATGAGACCCTGGAACCCCTCAGACTTCATCTTGATATTCTGCAGCAGCTACTTCAGCGCGACGCTGCCTCACCAGTCATTATGAGACCCTGGACCCCTCCGACTCCGCCAGCGTCACCATCACTAGATCCTCCAGCGCCGTTCGACTTAGCAGTAGTAGTAGAGCCGACCACCAATAAAACAGACGCTTGAGGTATTTTTAGTTTTCTTTTCTTTTGTTTCTCGTATTTTACTTTTGTATTTTATTTTGGACTTGTATACTCAGAAAGGAACCTTCTTCTGAGTTTATCTTTTATTTTTGTCTCGAGTTCTATTTCATTACTCTATCTTTTATATACTCGAGTTTATTTTGTTTTCGTTGAGCTTCATTGAATCCCCCTTGTGTATGTGTGCGGATGGTCTTGTCAGTATGGAAATTGAGAACTAGTCATGGGCACGACCAATATGTTTCTACAGTTGGCCATGTGTGCTTCACTACCCGTTGGAACTCCACTGCCAAGGAATTTAGCTCCATCGAATGCACCACTAGGAATTTAGGGGAGTATTATATCAATTGCCCACTCCCACATATATTTTGATTGTTATGTTGACAATTCCGAATATGCGTGTACACCGCAAGTGCACGGGTGTCGAAGTAATAATCCAAGATGAGTGGGTATCATATCCACAGAGAGTAGGCAATAAAGACACTTAAATTATTTCTTAACTAATGTGGAAGATGAATAGTGATATGTGTGACAAGATTCAATTCTCAAGAGAAAAAACAACAACAAAGAGAGCATAAGTAAAGGAGAAGGTAAGGCAATCAATAAAGATGGGGTACCCGAGTATTGTTCCGCCTAGGACAATCGTTTCAAGTGCAAGAAACCTCTATTATGCTTCCTAATTAATGCAATAGTGAGTCATGGAAATCCTTAATTGCATAGTCCCAGATCTAAGGTCAACCATGCCTAACTCCATACATGTCCCAGAGGAGAAATCGAACAATCTCAACACCTCGCACTCGTATAGAATTGCAATGAGCTTTAGGACTCCAAATGATAAATCTTATTCCTATGTATAGACCTAACCCTTTGGTCCAGGTCAAAGATCCCTAGCCACAATTAAGCCCAAGATGTTAAAATCACTTCAACGCTTCACTAAGTTGCACTCACAACTAAGCCCCAGAGGAAGGTCATCCCTTACCCCATTCACTCTACTATGACCACAAAGAACTCTTGGAACGTGGAGGTAGGATAGATCATACCAGAGAGGAAAGGAGATGCTCCGCTACCTCTCGACTCACCCTCTCAACCCTCTCCAATCTACCTTTGTCTAACTCTCATGGTGTGTCACTCACTCACAAGAGTTACTAAGAAGAACTCTCAACCCTAGTGTCACTCTAGGGGAGTATTCATACAATCAAGCATATAAGATTGGAACTAATAATAAACATCATTTAATTGAAACCATAATAAAGAGATTCAATGACACGAATACATCCTAGGGTTCACAAATACCGAAGTACCCACTAGGGGTTTAGCTCTCCATGGAGCTAGATACAATCAATGAAATCAAATGTAAAAACAAAGCATCCATAGAAAACCCCCTTGTTAGTCATGGCGATAGTCTTATAGAGAGTCCTCTACTCATCGCAAGGGTCCCTTTGTCCGGCCTAGGATACACCTCGCCGGATCGGTGCCGATGAAAGCTCTCCCACTAACCTTCTTCCAAACAATGCTATGTCAGAGCCATAGAACCTCTCCAAAGCCTTAGCCAATACCTCTCAATACCCTAGCCGCAGCCCTCTCTCAAGTTGGGTAAAAGATTTAGAAAAAAATCCTGAAATTAGGGCTGAAATCGGCTTTTAAAGGGCTGGAATCGGGAATCCACATGGCCACTTGAGCACCCCTGTGAATTTTTCACACGGGCGTGTGGAACTTCCACATGCCTGTGTGGATTCCCTATTTTCCTGTTTTCTTGGCCAGCTGTGAACATTGTTGGTACAGTATTCTTGCTACAGTTTTCCTATAGTACTCTACTACAATGCCAGCCTAAAATACTCCTGAATCCATGCTTTCATCGAGGTAACACAAACGGGCATATTTTTACGTCATGGATCACTTTGCTTCTTCAATAACTGACATGTTGGTGGAGATCTTGTTCTATATGTACAAGTCGGAATGCTTGAATGTGACTGCCTTGTGTGCCCCTCCAAATGGTTATACTAACTTGAATACGAGGAGTTTGGCACACTGCATCTCGAACCCGACTTGTGTCTTTGCGTTTGAACCTTAGCAAGATTTCCTCCAAATTGGTGCATTTACGACCCATATTGGCTTCTTTCTTTCATATTCGGCTTCACAACCCTACCTTCATGAAAGTAACATAACTGCACACATATTAGCATTAAAACCCGAGAAACGTAATACTCAACACAAGGAAAGAACACTTCGTATTCTTATCGCACAAGCACTTATCAAACTCCCCCACACTTAAGCTTTATCTTGTCCTCAAGCAAAAATTAAAACATTAAAGCACAGACGAAGGAAATATTGGAAGTGCTTGGCCTTAGGTTCACCAAAGCATACAAAGAGTTCATTCTATAAGTATGGGAAATTTCAACACTAAATACAAAATAAAAAGCAATGCTCTAACTAAAAACTTGAATAAAAAATGCAACAAACCCGAAATTGTGTAAGTGTGTGAACTCATTCAAGTCGACCCCAAGTATACTCCTCAAAGTTCTATGTATAAGGGACTTATTTATCTACAAAAGGTAACAAAAATTCAAAAAGTTTAGTAGCTTCACACATCCTCTAAGGTAGCCCTTTCCAAAGCGGCCGCTAAGGTGGCTTTCACATTTTTGAGGTGGTAGCTTTTTTCACCAGGGTGGTAGCTTTCACACATCCCATCAGATTGCTCTTTCTCTCATTAGGGCATAACTAGTATCTAACTTATGAGAGTAGCTTCATACATCATAGGTGGTAGCTCTTTCCACCCAACAAGCACAACTAAACAACAAAACTATTTTGTTCTTTCTTTTCATTTTTTCATCATTTTTTATCACAATAAACAACTAAAACTAGTCCCTTATTCATCAAACATGAGTTTCCAAAAGGGTTCAAAGGGTGAGTAGTGCAACCAGTGTCAATCTGGCAAACATTCCTAGAAATTTAAGCAAAAGCTAGAGCATGAAAACATTCAATGTTAAAAATTTTCCTAAACTCAAGAATATAATCAATGCAACTACGGTGAACCATGATTGGCTATGTGAGCATGTATATCAATCAAAACTAGTACAAAAGAGATGCGTGCGCTATGAAACTCCCCCACACACACACTTAAGTTGTACATTGTTCCCAATGTACACATGCAAGCTCATTCATAATGTAACTTAATTAGATTCAGATGTGGGAGAAGCAATCGAAACAATACTCCCCTGACTCCTAGTGTTGCATTTGATGGAGCTAAGTCCTTGGGAGTGTTGCTCCAATGGGTCGTGAAGCTCACACGGCCAAGTGCCAAATCACTTTGGCCATGCCCATGACAAAGTCTCAATTCCCACGATGACAAGACCATCTGCACGCATACACGAGGAGGTTCAGTGAAGCTAAATAAAAACAAAAATAACGCGAGTCTATAAAAGATAAGACAATGAATACAACTCGAGATACAAAATGAAAATAAACTCAGAAGGAGAGTCCTTTCTGAGTATACAAGTCCAAAATAAACTTCGGAAATAAAAGACGAGGAAAATAAAATCCAGTGTCGCTATCGTGCTCTAGATCCTCTGCTGCTGCTGGTGCTAGATCAAAGGGTGCTGGTGAAGGTGGTGAACGAGATGCTGGCGGAGGTGAGGGGGCCGAGGAGTCCTCGACCGTAGGACAAATGATGAGCCGATGTCTCGCTCTAAGATCTGTAGTAAGGTGTCGAAACGTGCCATGAACTCCATCTACTGTGCGGCCTGTGTAGCCCTAATATCGGCAATCCCTGACGGGCCTCCGCTACCTCTGTCCGTATCACCGCCATAGTGCTTTCGAGCTTCTCAAAGCAATCCTGGGCTCGAGATGGTGAAAACATGCGCACGGGGGATGGGTCCCCTGTCACCGGAGGTGCCTCAGTCTCCATAGGTGCTGACTAAGACTCGGGGACAGGCTGGAAAGCCTCCGCATCATCACCCTCCTCCTCGGCTATCTCAGGGATCGGTAGAACCAGAGCATAAACCCCTGTCTGAACCCTACGGACTATGTCCATCAATCTCATCGTCTCCAGGCTTATGGGCACAAGTATACTCATCGTCTCGGCCCCCGCGAATCATGCCCAAGATACCCATACCTAGAGCTAATCTCGTAAATGTATGGACCCGAGAAGATCGCTCCTAATCTGGCATACTGGCCCTGATGTCATATGTACTCAGCAACGATGTGCCCTAGATGGATTGGTGTGCGCTGCATCATTGAATACAAGTACAAAAGCTCCTGTCGGCTCAGAGCGCCAGTGCTATCACCACGGCCATTCACCGACCTGCTCATAGTGGCATGTAGGTATCGGTACACAGGTCGGGAAAGGCACGTGGCCTTGGACACCCCAGGCTCATACTGGCCCTGACCACATAATGCTCTCTAAGCTCTCTGTGGGGTCAGAGCTCCAGGATAATCCGTCGGTAAATCAGAGTACTCTTCAGTGTCTGTAAATGCCTCCTTATACAAGCCGAGCGGAACTGAAAACTGTGTGATACTCAGACTATAGTGATGTCCAAGTGCTCTGAACTGAACTACGTCGAGGTCATTGAATCTCGCATATGATCTATCGAACTCGAATGATGACAGAACCTCCATTGTAAGCTCCTGGATGGCTGGCTCTCTAATTGACAATAACTGCCTCCAACCACCTACTGAAAGAAGATCCTCGACTTCATCAGTGAACTCATCCCGTTGATGCAAATCTCTCAATATACTTGTGTCCAAGAACTGAGTCTGTCCGAATCGACGTCTTGACAGACGATCAAAACGAACTTGATGCTTGGGGATAGTGAATCGTATGCTCTCGGACTCGGGGGATGACTCTCGCGGTCGCTTATCAGCTTGCTTCTTTGACCTGGGTGCCATATTCTGCAAAAATTGAAA
Organism: Dioscorea cayenensis subsp. rotundata; assembly: GCF_009730915.1. Lineage (NCBI taxonomy): Eukaryota > Viridiplantae > Streptophyta > Magnoliopsida > Dioscoreales > Dioscoreaceae > Dioscorea > Dioscorea cayenensis. Next base: position 8,527,364 of record NC_052489.1, read on the forward strand.
GAGAATTGATCAAACAAGTTAATTCAACATAGCTGCAGAAATCCACACGGTCGTGCAGAATTTTCGCACGCCCGTGTGGATCCACGTGCCGTGAACAATCGCTTTTACTTTGTTCTAAAAATAAATAATCATTCTAATTGAAGAAACGAAGCATTATTGACTAATTTCATCAATGAAAATCATGAATTTGGGAAGGAAATCAAAGATAGGGCTTACCGTCGACTTGAGATGAGAAAGCTTTGAAAATTGCCAGAAAACCAAGTAAAAGTCTTCCAAATTGGCGATATGAGGTCAGGAAACAATGTATAAGTGCTCTCAGACAACCGGAGGATATTAGAATGAAGAGGAATAATAATCCTTTTAAAAGGACTCGCGCCTCTTGGAGTTCTGTACATCCGCACGGGCGTGTGGAAATTACATACACCCGTGTACCTCCATAGGAAAGCTTCACATGGGCCGGTGCACGCCCCTGTGTGCTCTCAGAAAAACACTCACTGCCTTTGAATGCAAATACACAGGCGTGTGATAAATACCCACGCCCGTGCGCCCGACTCACAGGGTCAGCCGCACGCTCCTGTGGGTGCTCTGGACATCCGAGAAAAAATGCTAAGTGTTCGGCACGCCCATGTGGAAATTCCACATCAGCATGGGCATTCACAAGCCCAACTTACAGGGTCAGCCACACGCCCCTGTGTTTTCTTGAGATGGGGAGAGCTCCTCTGCAGAGATTCGCACAGGTGTGTGGAAATTACCCATGTCCGTGTGATTTTCACAAGGTCACCCACAGGGTCAAGTCCACGCCCCTGTGTGCTTTCAGGAAAGTCTGCCAATCTCTGCAGGACTTCACATGCCCATGTGAAAATTACCCACGGGCATGCGAGGATCGCATGGTCATCCACAGGGGCGAGTCCACGCCCCTGTGCCTTCTTTGGATGAGCTCGCAATACAAAACCACAGGCGTGTGTTTATTCCACACGCCTGTGTGTTTTCTCTAGATACTTAGAAAACTCTGCAGGCTCTGAAAAAAATTTCTGAACATGCTTACACACTCAGAGCCTGCCCCAACATGCAATTTATACCAGTGAAAAACATGAGAAATAGCTCAAACGACCAAAACTTTACCAAATTCACATGGAAACACATGATGAACTTGAGAACACACTATAAAAATCACAGCACAAGTATATAAAAATCAAGACACCAACACTCAACCCTTTATTCATGCAAACACTAAACTAACAAATTAAGAAAACAGTAAACACTTGGGTTGCTTCCTAAAAAGCGCTTGTTTAACGTCACTTAGCTTGACGTACCTTGTCTTACCTCACGGGGGCTCATAGATGAAAGTTTCCCTCTTACCCATGGCTTGGAAAGATGTTGAGCAAAATCTCTTGATGGTAGAGGGTGAATTGTCAGGCTTGAGACCACCATGAAATGGTTCACCCAAATTGTTCGGTTCACGCATGTCTCCAACAGTCTTGGAGTCTTTCTGGTGGCGTCTCCTAGCCCTCTTCAATCTCCGGAGCACCTTCTTCAAGATCACCTTGGTAGATGGTACTTCTTCCATTGAACCAAGCATCATGATCTCTTCATTGTCCTCCTCTTGGTCGAACAAGCCTTGGTATGGATTCGGATTGAACATCTCTTGTATGTATTCATCAACAATCTCATCAGTAGCATCTAGAAAGTACAAAGTATCATCAAAATAAAGAGAATGCTGCATGGCTTCAGCAAGGTGGTATCTGAGCTTGTTATCTCCAACTCTCAAAGTTAGCTCTCTGCCATCCATGTCAATCAATGCCTTGGAAGTCCGTAAAAACGGCCTCCCAAATATCAATGGTACATCCGCATCCTCATCGACGTCTAGCACTATGAAGTAAACTGGAAAAAATGTACTTGTCCATCTTGACAAGCACGTCCTCGATGATACCTCTCGGATGTCTCACCATTCGGTCTGCTAGTTACGAAGTCATCCGAGTAGGTCTAGGCTCGCCCAAGGCTAGCTTTTGAAAGAAGGTGTATGGCATGACGTTGATGCTAGCCCCTGAATCCGCCAATGTCATTTCTTCACCTAGATTTCCGATATTACACGGAATGATGAAGCTCTCTGGGTCTTTCTTCTTGTTCGGCATGGTCTTTTGCAAGACCACCGAGCAAGACGCATCTAAGATCACTGAAGCACTCTCCTACAACTTCCTCTTGTAGGTCAACAAGTCCTTCAAGAATTTGGCATACTTAGTCCTCTTGGTCATTCTTCAATATAGAGGGATAAGGGATCCTTGGTTTGAAAGGTGGAGGTGCCACCTCTTTCTCTTTGCTTGTTCCCTCTTCAACCTCTATAACCTCGGGTGCGTGTTCATTTGCCTTCTCACTTGGAAGCCTACCGTCGACCTCACGACCACTTCTCAACGTGATCGCCTTTGTATGTTCTCTAGGGTTGGTCTTGGTATTGCTCGGAAAACATCCATGTGGCCTTTCTGATAAGGACTTCGCGATCTGCCCCACTTGATTTTCAAGGTTATGTAAGGAGACGGTATGGTTGCGAAGTGTAGCCTCAACTGATTCAAACCTTGTATTTGATGATTGCACAAACCTAGTTAAGGCCTTTTCCAAATTGGTCATTCGGGTCTCCAAACCTGAAACTTTATTTTCCACATTTGGGCCTTGTTGTTGGAAACTGATAAGTGCTTGTGTGATATGAATGCGAAGCATTCTTTCCTTATGTTGAGCATTACTTTTCTCGTGTTTTTACATTAATATGTGTGTTTTTATGTTACTTTTATACAGGTAGGGTTGTGAAACCAATTATGAAGGAAAAAAGCCAATGTGTATCACAACGCACCTATTTTGGAGGAAATCTTGCTAAGGTTCAAACGCGAAGATATAAGTCAGGTGCGAGATGCTAGAGTGTGTGCCAACCTCCCCGTATTTGAGTTTGCACAACCATTTGTAGGGGCACAAGGGCAGTCACACTCAAGCATTCCGACTTATGCACATAGAACAAGATCTCCATCAACTTATCTGTCATTGAAGAAGCAAAGCGATCCACGGCATAAACGTGTGCCCGTTTATGTTACCTCAATGAAAAGTGGATTCGGGAGTATTTTTGGCATAGTACTGTAGTAGGTTGATGTAGAAAGTCATTGTAGCAAACACTGTACCAGTTACTGTTCACAGCCGGCCGAAAGTGACAGTTTGAGAGAATCCACACGGGCGTGTGGAAATTACCCACGCCCGTGTGGAAATTCCGCACGGGCACGTGAAGCATCCACGCCCGTGTAGTCGCCCGATTCCAACCCTATTTAAAGCCGAATCACCCCCGATTTTTGTATTCTTTTCTCCATCTTTTCCCCAACTTGCGAGAGGGCTTCGGCTAGGGTTTTGAGGGGTATTGGCTAGGTTTTTGGAGAGGTTCTATGGCTCTGACATGGCGCGTCATTTGGAAGAAGGTCATTGGGAGAGCTTTCGTCGGCACCGATCCGGCGAGGTGTATCCTAGACCGGACAAAGGATCCCTTGCGACGAGTAGAGGACTCTCCACAAGACCATCGACACGATCATCGAGGGGGTTTCTTTATGGATTCATTGCTTTTACATTCTATTTCTTTGATTGTACTTAGCTCCATGGAGAGCTAAACCCCTAGTGGTTACTCGGGTATTGTGAACCCTAGGATGTATTTGTTTCTTTGAACCTCTTTATTATGCTTTCAATAAATTGATGTTTATTGTGAGTTAAAACCTTGAATGCTTGATTGTATGAACATTTCCCCTAGAGTGACACTAGGGTTGAGAGTTCTTGTTGGTAAACTTCTGAGTGAGTGACACACCACGAGCGTTAGATACAGCTAGGTTGGAGAGGGTTGAGAGGGTGAGTCGAGAGGTACAGGAGCGTCCCCTTTCCCCTCCGGCGTGATAGATTCTACCTCCGTTCCTCGAGTTCTTTGCGCCCATAATAGAGTGAATGGTTTAAGTGATGAATTTCCGCTGGGGCTTAGTTGCGCGTGCAACGGAGTGAAGCGTTGAGGTGATCTTAGTATCTAGGGCTCAATTGTGTTTAGGGACCTTCCACCTGGACCAAAGGGTTAGGTCTATTATAAAGAAGAGATTTATCACTTGGAATCTCTAGAGCTCATTGGAACTCTATGCGAGTGCGAGGTTGAGATGTTATGTAATATATCCTCCGAGACATGTGTAGAGTTAGGCATAGTTGACCTTAGATTTGGAACTATATAATTAAGGATTTCCACGACTCACTATTGCATTGATTAGGAAGCATAATAGAGGGTTCTTGCACTTGAAGCGATCATCCGAGGCGGAGCATTATCGGAGTACCCCATCTTTATCGATTGCCTTACCTCCTCCTTTACTCGTGCTCTCTTACTTGTTGATTTTACTTTTGAGAATTGAATCATTGTCACACTTATCACTATTAATCTTTCACATAGCTAAGAAGCAGATTAAGTGTTTTTATTCCTTACTCCCTGTGGATTCGATACCCGCTCACCCGGGATTATTACTTCGACAAACCCGTGCACTTGCGGGATATACGCAAGGGGACCTTGTCAAGTTTTTGGCGCCGTTGCCGAGGAGTAAGCATTTAGAGATACTTTGCACTTTGTTTTCTTAGCTATTTATCCTTCATTCTATTTCACAACTCTTCTCTATCACCGTTCTGATTTGTTCTAAAAAAAAAAATTATTTCACACTTTCTTATTCTTCCATTATTCTCATTTGTTTTCTTTTGTCATGTCTTACTTTTTCTTGCAAGGATTTTAAGATGTTTGACCCAGTTGTTGCTCTACATTTGCAGGTTGAAGCTCTGAGTGAAAAAGTTGATAGAATTTTAGCGTCACAACAACAAAACATTCCATGTTACAATGAATATCATCCAATTGAAGTGGGCTACCCAAATGTATTATGGGATAATGGTGAACAACATTGGGAGGCACCTGAAGAGGAATGTCAAACGGGTGAGATACTCGGAGAGGATGCACTTCAGTTGCAAAGAGTATTAGCTAACTTCATTGAAGCATCCGATGTCTGCGTCCAAAATATGGAGACCACACTAAGATGTCATGAAGCCTCCTTTAAAAACCTTGAGCATCAATTAGGAGGGATACTTGACACACTCTCCAAGGAACAACAAGCATCTGAACAAGCAATTCAAGTTCCTTGTAGAGATGATGTGGTAGTGAACGACAATGAAGAATTTGGCAAATTGAGTACATTGGTGTAGAAAATGAAAAGGGAGAAGCTGAATACTATTTTGAAATTTTGGACAGTGTGAATGAAGATTGTGCTTATGAGCGAGAAAATTTTCAAGGGGATTTGCTAGTGTCATGTTCCTTTCAAACTGAAAATACACAAGAAGAAGTAAATCCTAAGGTAATGGAACAAGCACTACTCTTTGGGATTGATCAATTCATAAATTGCAAGAAAGAGATTTTGGGTTTGGGAGAAGATGTGGGTAGGAGATTGAAACCATCCAATGGTCCACCTATGCTAAGCTTGGACAATTCCCAACCCAAATTGTTTCCTTGGAGGCCAAAGGTAAGATGGTTGGACTCTCCAAGAAATATTCCACCCCGGCATGCAAAATTTTGGTTTAAGGGAAGTAGCTATGCAATGTCTAGTCGGGAGAAACATACTCTTTTCAAGCCTCGATAAGGTAAAGAAGAGGTACGTCAAGCTTAGTGACGTAAAACAAGCGCTTCTTGGGAGGCAACCCAAGCAATTACTGTTTTCCTAGTTTTTAGTTTAGTGTTTGCATGAATAAGAGCTTGAGTGTTGGTGTTTTGATTCTTATAGGCCATTGCTATGCTTTTCTTGTGGACCGCTGGTGTTATCTTGTGCTTTCATGTGTTTTGGTGAAGTTTTGGTTGTTTGAGCTATTTCACATGTTTTTCATTGGTAAAACTTACATATTAGGGCAGGCTCTGAGTGTGTAAACATGTTAAAAAATTTCTGTAGAGCCTGCAGAATTTTCTAAGGCATCCAGAGAAAACACACGGGCGTGTGGAATTTCTGCACGCCCGTGGATTTGCACTGCGAGCTCATCCAGAGAAGGCACAGGGGCGTGCGGCTGCCACTGTGAATGACCATGTGACTGTCACATGTCCATGGGTAATTTCCGCACGGGCGTGTGAATTCCTGTAGAGTTGGGTGGTTTATCTCGAGAGCACACAGGGGCATGGACTCGCCCCTGTGGGCGACCTTGTGAACCACACATTGGCGTGGGTAATTTTCGCACGCCCGTGCGAATCTCTGCAGAGGATCTCTCCATCCTAAGAAGACACAGGGGCGTGCGTTTGCCCCTGTGAGTTGGGCTTGTGAATATCCACGCCCATGTGGAATTTTTGCACGGGCGTGGGTCTTAGAGAATTTTCTCGGTTGCAAGGAGAGTCCACAGGGGCGTGCGTCTACCCCTGTGGGTCGGGCACACGGGCGTGGGTAATTCCCACATGCCCATGTGGATTTACAGATATGCTAGAACCGCAGGTTTTCTTTAAAATCTTTTCGGGTTTCTTCATCTTTTCACCCTCATACGTTTTGAGAACACATCCTTGCTCTCTCCTGACCTCTCACCGTCGTTTTAGAGGGTTGTTAATTGAGTTTTCCGGCAGTTTTCTAGTCTTTCATTCTCATTTTTGTCGGTAAGCTTCTCTTTCTCTTTTTCTTTGCCAATCTTCATTTATTTTTGCAGACACCAGCGTCATCTTCACCGAAAGAACGGAAACAGATGTACTAGCTATTGACACCGACACTTGAGGCGTCTTTTACCTTCTTTATTCTTATTTTTTTGCATTTTATTTTTCCGTATTTTTATTTTTTGGATTTGGTATACTCCGAAAAGGATTTTTCCTTTCCGAGTTTATTTTTCATTTTGTGGTCTCGAGTTGTATTCATTGCTCTATCTTTTGTATACTCGAGTTGTTTTTTTATTTTATTGAGCTTCACTCACCCCCTCGTGTATGCTTACAGATGGTCTTGTCTTCTTGGGAATTGAGACTTTGTCATGGGCACGGCCAAGGTGTTTCGGCACTTGCGCGTGTGAGCTTCACAACCCGTCGGAACACTACTCCTATTGAATTAGCTTCATCAAACGCAACACTAGTAGTCAGGGGAGTATTGTTTTGATTGCTTCTCCCACATTTGCTTTTGAAGGATGTATATTTTGAGTGAGCTTGCATGTGTACATTGGGGACAATGTACAACTTAAGTGTGGGGGGGAGTTTCATAGTGCACACATCTTTTCTATTGTTCTTGATTGTTATACGCTCACATAGCCAATGGCGGTTCACCTTAGTTGCATGCATTGTATTCTTGAGTTTAGGAGAATTTCTAACATTGAATATTTTCATGCTCTAGTTCTTGCTTGAATTTCTAGTAATTTTTACCCGATTTATACTTGTTACACTACTCACTCTTTAAACTCTATTGGAAACTCAAGTTTGATGTTAAAGGGACTAGTTATAGATGTTTCTTGTGCAAATTCTAAAAATAAAAAAAATAAATAAAAAAAATGGAAAATGCAAAGAAAAAGAAACAAAATAGTTTTATTGTGCTTGTTGGGTGGAAAGAGCTACCACCTATGAAGTATGAAACTACTCTCATAATTCGGATACTAGCTATGCCCTAATGAGAGAAAGAACTATCTCATAGGATGAGTGAAAGCTACCACTCCTGTAGAAAGAGCTACCACCTCGAAAGTGTGAAAGCCACCTTAGCGGCCGCTTTGTAAAGGGCTACCTTAGAGGATGTGTGAAGCTACTACCATCTTTAAAATTGTTGTCACTTTTGTAGATAAATAAGTCCCTTGTACTTAGAATTTTGAGGAGTATACCTTGGGTTATTTTGAGTGAGTTCACACACGTACACGATTTCGGGTTTGTTGTCCTTTTTTTATTCAAGTTTTTAGCTAGATCTTTGATTTTTTGTTTTTAATGTTGAAATTTCCCTTACTTGTAGAATGCTCTCTTTGTATACTTTGGTGAACCTAAGGCCAAGCACTTTCAATATTTTCTTCATTGATGCACAGAATGTTTAATTTTTGCTTGAGGACAAGCAAAAGCTTAAGTGTGGGGGAGTTTGATAAGTGCTTGTGTGATATGAATGCGAAGCATTCTTTACTTATGTTGAGCATTACTTTTCTCGGGTTTTACATTAATATGTGTGTTTTTATGTTACTTTTATGCAGGTAGGGTTGTGAAACCAATTATGAAGGAAAGAAGCCAATGTGGATCACAATGCACCGATTTTGGAGGAAATCTTGCCAAGGTTCAAACGCAAAGATATAAGTCGGGTGCGAGATGCTAGAGTGTGTGCCAACCTCCCCGTATTTGAGTTTGCACAACTATTTGGAGGGGCACAAGGGTAGTCACACTCAAGCATTCCGACTTATGCACATAGAACAAGATCTCCATCAACTTATCCGTCATTGAAGAAGCAATCGATCCACGGCATAAACGTGTGCCCGTTTATGTTACCTCAATGAAAAGTGGATTCGGGAGTATTTTTGGCATAGTACTGTAGTAGGTTGCTGTAGCAAGTCATTGTAGCAAATACTGTACTAGTTACTGTTCACAGCCGGCCGAAAATGACAGTTTGAGAGAATCCACATGGGCGTGTGGAAATTACCCACGCCCGTGTGAAATTCCACACAGGCACGTGAAGCATCCATGCCCGTGTAGTTGCCCGATTCCAGCCCTATTTAAAGCCGAATCAGCCCCGATTTTTGTATTCTTTTCTCCATGTTTTACCCAAGTTGCGAGAGGGCTTTGGCTAGGGTTTCGAGGGGTATTGGCTAGGTTTTTGGAGAGGTTTTACGGCTCTTACATCGCGCGTCATTTGGAAGAAGGTTATTGGGAGAGCTTTCATCGGCACCGATCCGGCGAGGTGTATCCTAGGCCGGACAAAGGATCTCTTGCGACGAGTAGAGGACTCTCCACAAGACCATCGACACGACCATCGAGGGGGTTTCTTTATGGATTCATTGCTTTTACATTCTATTTCTTTGATTGTACTTAGCTCCATGGAGAGATAAACCCCTAGTGGGTACTCGGGTATTGTGAACCCTAGGATATATTTGTTTCTTTGAACCTCTTTATTATGCTTTCAATAAATTGATGTTTATTGTGAGTTAAAACCTTGAATGCTTGATTGTATGAACATTTCCCCTAGAGTGACACTAGGGTTGAGAGTTCTTGTTGGTAAACTTCTGAGTGAGTGACACACCACGAGCGTTAGACACAGCTAGGTTGGAGAGGGTTGAGAGGGTGAGTCAAGAGGTACTGGAGCGTCCCCTTTCTCCTCCGGCGTGATAGATTCTACCTCCGTTCCTTGAGTTCTTTGCGGCCATAATAGAGTGAATGGTTTAAGTGATGAATTTCCGCTGGGGCTTAGTTGCGCGTGCAACGGAGTGAAGCGTTGAGGTGATCTTAGTATCTAGGGCTCAATTGTGTTTAGGGACCTTCCACCTGGACCAAAGGGTTAGGTCTATTATAAGGAAGAGATTTATCACTTGGAATCTCTAGAGCTCATTGGAACTCTATGCGAGTGCGAGGTTGAGAAGTTATCTAATATATCCTCCGAGACATGTGTAGAGTTAGGCATAGTTGACCTTAGATTTGGAACTATATAATTAAGGATTTCCATGACTCACTATTGCATTGATTAGGAAGCATAATAGAGGGTTCTTGCACTTGAAGCGATCATCCGAGGCGGAGCATTATCGGAGTACCCCATCTTTATCGATTGCCTTACCTCCTCCTTTACTCGTGCTCTCTTACTTGTTGATTTTACTTTTGAGAATTGAATCATTGTCACACTTATCACTATTAATCTTTCACATAGCTAAGAAGCAGATTAAGTGTTTTTATTCCCTACTCCCTGTGGATTCGATACCCGCTCACCCGGGATTATTACTTCGACAAACCCGTGCACTTGCGGGATATACGCAAGGGGACCTTGTCAAGTAACCCGGTGGACCCATGGCCTTTTGTGGACCTTGGTTGCTTCACGGGAAATTGGGATGATTCTTTCAACCCGTATTGTATGTGTTGTTGTATGGGTTCCCTTGAGTCCTCATGCTATTACCTACAAAATCGACCTTCTCAACCGAAGATGCATCACTGATATCTATCGGGCAATCGGAGGGAGCATGTCCTCCCCCACACCTAGTGCAAGTAATCATGGCCGCTACTCTGTTTGATGTTAGAAGATCTAACTTCTTACTCAGTTATTCCACTTGAGCCGCCAACGAAGTCACTGCATCTATCTCATGGAGACCGACCACCTTTTTGTTCTCCCTGGCATTCCATTGGTAGCTGTTTAACCCCAATTCTTCAATTAATTAACGGGCCTCACTGGGGGTCTTGCTACCTAAGGTACCTCCTGCTGCCACATCCAAGAGTTGCCTTGTACTCGGATTCAGACCATTGTAAAAGGTTTGAACAATCATCCACTCCGGGAATCCGTGTTGCGGGCATTTTCTCAGGAGTTCCTTGAACCTTCCCACGTCTCAAATAGAGACTCCATTTCTAATTGTACAAAGGATGAGATCTCATTCCTAAGCTTTGCAGATTTTCTGGGAGTGAAATAACGACCAAGAAAAGCTTCTACTATCTCCTCCCATGTGGTAATTGATGCTCTAGTAATGAGTGTAGCCACTGCTTTGCTCTTCCTTTCAATGAAAATGGGAAGGCCCTCAAATTCATGGCATCATCTGTTACCCCATTTATCTTCAGCATATCACACACCTCGAGAAAGTTCTCTATATGACTATTTGGATCCTCATCTGCCAAACCATTGAACTGCACGGATTGCTGCAATATATGGATGAATGTCGGTTTCAGCTCAAAGTTCTGAACTGTAATCGGGGGATGCACAATGCTCGATTGTGTCCCCAATACTGAAGGCCTGGCATAATCGGATAATGTCCGCTGCTGCTCATTCTATTCTGCTATGTTTTCAGATTCTTCTACTTCCAAATCAGCTAGATTGGACTGTTCATGCACAGGTTCTTTCCTTTTTCTTCTAAGTGTACGTTCAAGCTCGGGATCTCCTTCAATTAGTATGGAGGGATTCCCTCGGGTCATAACCTAGAGCTGTACCAAAAGAAAGGAATAAAAAATTAGAACGATGACAGAATAAGAAAATATGAAATAGAATGAATAAATGAATAGCTAAGAAAAACAAAGTGCAAAGTATCTCTAAACGCCTACTCCCTGGCAACGGCACCATAAACTTGACACGTCCGAATATGCATGCACACCGCAAGTGCACGGGTGTCGAAGTAATAATCCCAGATGAGTGGGTATCGTATCCATAAAGAGTGGGGAATAAAGACACTTAAATTGTTTCTTAACTAATGTGGAAGATGAATAGTGATATGTGTGACAAAATTCAATTCTCAAGAGTAAAAACAACAAGAAAGAGAGCACAAGTAAAGGAGAAGGTAAGGCAATCGATAAAGATGGGGTACCCGAGTATTGTTCCACCTAGGACAATCGTTTCAAGTACAAGAAACCTCTATTATGCTTCCTATTTAATGCAATAGTGAGTCATGGAAATCCTTAATTGCATAGTACCAGATCTAAGGTCAACCATGCCTAACTCCATACATGTCCCGGAGGAGAAACCAAACAATCTCAACACCTCGCACTCGTATAGAATTGCAATGAGCTTTAGGGACTCCAAATGATAAATCTTATTCCTATGTATAGACCTAACCCTTTGGTCTAGGTCAAAGATCCCTAGCCACAATTAAGCCCAAGATGTTAAAATCACTTCAACGCTTCACTCCGTTGCACTCGCAACTAAGCCCCAGCGGAAGGTCATCCCTTAGCCCATTCACTCTACTATGACCACAAAGAACTCTTGGAATGTAGAGGTAGGATAGATCATACCGGAGGGGAAAGAGGACGCTCCGCTACCTCTCGACTCACCCTCTCAACCCTCTCCAATCTACCTTTATCTAGCTCTCATAGTGTGTCACTCACTCACAAGAGTTACCAAGAAGAACTCTCAACCCTAGTGTCACTCTAGGGGAGTATTCATACAATCAAGCATATAAGATTAGAACTCACAATAAACATCAATTAATTAAAAGCATAATAAAGAGATTTAATGACACGAATACATCCTAGGGTTCACAAATAGCAAAGTACCCACTAGGGGTTTAGCTCTCCATGGAGCTAGATACAATCAATGAAATCGAATGTAAAAACAAAGCATCCATAGAAAACTCCCTCGTTAGTCATGGCGATGGTCTTTTGGAAAGTCCTTTACACGTCGCAAGGGTCCCTTTGTCTAGCCTAGGATACACATCACCAAATCGGTGTCGACGAAAACTCTCCCACTAACCTTCTTCCAAACGGCGTGCGATGTCGGAGCTATAGAACCTCTCCAAAGCCCTAGCCAATACCTCTCAAAACCCTAGCCACAGCCCTCTCTCAAGTTGGGGAAAAGATGGAGAAAGAATGCTGAAATTGGGGCTGAAATCGGGAATCCAGACGCCCGTGTGAGTGCCCCTATGGATTTTTCACACGGGCGTGTGGAATTTCCATATGCTCGTGTAGATTCTCTGTTTTCCTGTTTTCTCAGCCGGCTGTGAACAGTGCTGGTACAGTATTCTTGCTACAGTTTTTCTATAGTACCCTACTACAATACCGGCCTAAAATACTCCCGAATCTATGCTTTCATTGAGGTAATGCAAACGGGCACACATTTACATCGTGGATCACTTTGCTTCTTCAATAATGGACAAGTTGGTGGAGATCTTGTTCTATATGCACAAGTCAAAATACTTGAATGTGACTGCCCTTGTGCCCCTCCAAATGGTTATACTAACTTGAATACGAGGAGGTTGGCACACATTCCCGCATCTCAAACCCGACCTGTGTCTTCGCGTTTGAACCTTAGTAAGATTTCCTCCAAATTGGTGTATATACGACCCACATTGGCTTATTTCTTTTATATTCGGCTTCACAACTCTACCTGCATGAAAGTAACATAACTGCACACATATTAGCGTTAAAACCCGAGAAACGTAATGCTGAACACAAGGAAAGAACACTTTGTATTCTTATCGCACAAGCACTTATCATATGTCTTTTTATTGTATTTACATGCATACATTGAGGGCATGCACATCTTAAGTGTGTGGGGGAGGGATCGGGGGAGTTCACATTACACATGTTTTTATACTTATGCTTTTGATTGTGCATGGTCACATAGCCAATGGCGGTTCATCTTAGTTGTAATGATTGTATTCTTGAGTTTAGGGAGAATTTTTCATCATTGAATGTTCTCATGCTCTAGTTTTTTACTTGGAGTATTAGGAATTTTTTTGCCCGATTCACACTTATTGTACTACTCGCTCATTAAACTCATTTTGGAAACTCAGGGTTTGTCTGTTTAAGGGACTAATTAGTTTTTGTTTCTTGTGTTATTTTGCTTAAAAAAAACTTGTTTTAGTTATGCATTTGGGATGGAAAGAGCTACCACCTATGAAGTATGAAGCTACTCTCATAAGTCCGATACTAGTTATGCCCAAATGATAGAAAGAGCTATCTCATGGGATGAGTGAAAGCTACTACCAAAGTAGAAAGAGCTACCACCTCAAAAGTGTGAAAGCCACCTTAGCGGCCGCTTTGGAAATGGCTACCTTAGAGGATGTGTGAAGCTACTACCACCACTTTACTTTGTTTTGTATATAAATAAGTCCCTTATGCTTAGAACTTTGAGGAGTATATTTTGGGTTGATTTGAGTGAGTTCACACACTTACACGATTTTGGGTTTGTTTTTCTTTTTTATTCGAGTTTTTAACTAGAGCAATGACTTTTCGTATTTAGTGTTGAAATTTTCCTTACTTGTAGAATGCTTCCCTTGACTCCTTTGATTAACCTAAGGCCAAGCACTTTCAATTTTTCCTTTTTCTATGCTTCAATGTTTTATTTTTGCTTGCGGACAAGCAAAAGCTAAAGTGTTGAGGAGTTTGATAAGTGCTTGTGTATTAGTAATAAGAAGTATTCTTTTCTTACTATGAGCATTATTTTTATCAGGTTTTAGCGCTAATGCATGTGTATTTGTGAACTTTTGTGTATTGATAAGTGCTTATGCGATATGAATGCGAAGCGTTTATTCCTTATGTTGAGCATTACTTTTCTCGGGTTTTACACTAATATGTGTGTTTTTATGTTACTTTCGTGCAGGTAGGGTTGTGAGGCCGATTATGAAGGAAAGAAGCCAATATGGATCATAATGCACTGATTTTGGGGGAAATCTTTCTAAAGTTCAAACGCGAAGACATAGGTCGGGTGTGAGATGCTAGAGTGTGTGCCAACCTCCTCATATTCGAGTTGGCACATCCATTTGGAGGGGCACAAGGGCAGTCACACTCGAGCATTCCGACTTATGCACATAGAATAAGAGCTCTACCAACTTGTCTATCATTGAAGAAGCAAGTGATCCACGACATGAACGTGTGCCCGTTTGCGTTACCCCGATGAAAGTATGGATCCGGGAAGCTATTTAGGCAGGTACTGTAGCAGGGAACTGTAGCAACATTGTAGCAAAGTATTGTAGCAAAACTGTTCACAGCCAGCCGAGAAAACAGGAGTTTAGAGAATCCACACGGGCGTGTGGAAATTATCCACGCCCGTGTGGAAATTCCACATGGGCATGTGAAGTATCCACGCCGGTGTAGTCGCCCGATTCCAGCCCTATTTGAAGCTGATTCATCCCCGATTTTAGTATTCTTTTCTCCATCTTTACCCCAACTTGAGAGAGGGCTTCGGCTAGGGTTTTCAGGGGTATTGGCTAGGGTTTTGGAGAGGTTCTACGGCTCCGACATCGCGCGTTGTTTGGAAGAAGGTTATTGGGAGAGCTTTCGTCGGCATCGATCCGGCGAGGTGTATCCTAGGCCGGACAAAGGATCCCTTGCGACGAGTAGAGGACTCTCCACAAGACCATCGACACGACCATCGAGGGGGGTTTTCTATGGATTTATTCCTTTTACATTCTATTTCTTTGATTGTACTTAGCTCCATGGAGAGCTAAACCCCTAGTGGATACTTGGGTATTTGTGAACCCTAGGATGTATTTGTTTCATTGAATATCTTTATTATGCTCTCAATTAATTGATATTTATTGTGAGTTCCGACCTTGAATGCTTGATTGTATGAACATTTCCCCTAGAGTGGCACTAGGGTTGAGAGTTCTCGTTGGTAACCTTGTGAGTGAGTGACACACCACAAGCGTTAGATAAAACTAGGTTGGAGAGGGTGAGTCGAGAGGTACAGGAGCGTCCCCTTTCCCCTCCGACGTGATAGATTCTACCTCCGTTCCTCGAGTTCTTTGCGGTCACAATAGAGTGAATGGTCTAAGGGATGAACTTCCACTGGGGCTTAGTTGCGAGTACAACGGAGTGAAGCGTTGAGGTGATCTTAGTATCTAGGGCTTAATCGTAGTTAGGGGCCTTCCACCTGGACCAAAGGGTTAGGTTTATAATTAGGAAGATTTGTCACTTGGAATCCCTAGAGCTCATTGCAACTCTATGCGAGTGCGAGGTTGAGAGTTTATCTAATCTCTCCTCCGGGTCATGTATAGAGTTAGCATAGTTGACCTTAGATTTGGGACTATGTAATGAAGGATTTCCACGACTCACTATTGCATTGATTAGGAAGCATAATAGAGGGTTCTTGCACTTGAAGCGATCGTCCTAGGTGGAGCATTATCAGAGTACCCTATCTTTATCGATTGCCTTACCTTCTCGTTTACTTGTGCTTTCTTACTTGTTGATTTTACTTTTGAGAATTGAATCATTGTCACACTTATCACAATTGATCTTTCACATAGCTAAAAAGCGGATTAAGTGTTTTTATTCCCTACTCCCTGTGGATTCGATACCCGCTCACCTGGGATTTTTACTTCGACAAACCCGTGCACTTGCGGGATATACGCAAGGGGACCTTGTCATGTATGAAGGGTTGTGAAGCCAAATATGAAAGAAAGAAGCCAAAATGGATTGCAATCATACTTTGTTGGTGAAGTCTTGGAGTGAACAAATGTGAAGACATAAGTTGTGATTGAAGATACGTGAATGTGTTCCAACCTCCATGCGCTCAAGCAATTACAATGGTTTGGAGGGGCACAAAGACAGTCACATTTGCATATCCTGACTTATGCAATGATTTTAAGATCTTCACCGATGAGACCTTTTATTGAAGAAGCGACGCGATCTACAGCATAGATGTATGCCCGTTTATGTTACCTCGATGAAAAGTGTGGATTCGGGAGTATTTTGGTGGAGTACTGTAGTAGGGGACCATAGTAAAACACTGTAGTGATTCACTGTAGAAGTTACTGTTCACAGCCCACAGAAAATCAGATTTCCAGAAATCCACAAGGGCGTGTGGAAATTCCACACGCCAATGTGGATTCCTGATTTCATGATCGATCTTTCATCCTTTCTTTTATCTTTTCTCCAACTTTTGGGAAGCCGGCAGCTAGGGTTTAAAGAGGCTTTGGCAAGTCTTTTGAAGTGGTTCTATGGCTTTGACACCACGGTTTTCTTCGTAGATAGTTATTGGGGGAGCTTTCGTCGACACCAATTCGGCGAGGTGTGCCTTAGGCTTGACAAGGAGACCTTTGAAAAGGACGAGGCTACTTTGGAGAGGACCTTTGGACACGAATACCAAGGGATTTTTACTATAGATTGCATGTTTTTACTTTTGATTTCGTTATTGATTGTATCTTGCTCCTTGAAAAGCTAAACCCCCTAATGGGTACTTGGATTTGTGAACCCTAGGATGTATTTGTTTCATTAACCTTTATTATGCTTTCCTTAATTGATGTCTTTAATTGACTTCCAATCTTGAATGCTTGTTGAGTAATTTCTCCTTTAGAGTGACACTAGGGTTGAGAGTCTACATTAGTAATCCATGTAAGTGTGTGACACACCATGAGGGTTAGACAAAACACGATTGGAGAGGGTCGAGAGGATGAGTCGAGAGGTAGCGGAGCGTCCCCTTTCCCCTCCGGTGTGATTTATTCTACCTCCACATTCGAAGAGTTTTTTGCTGTCATAATATAGTGAAGGGTTAAGGGATGAACTCCGTTGGGGCTTAGTTGCTTGAGCAATAGAGTGAAATGTTGAAGTGACTTTAACATTTGGGACTTAATTGTGACAAGGGGTCCTTCGCCTGGACCAAAGAGTTAGATCTACATATAGGGATAGGGTTTATCACTTGGAATCCCTAGAGCTTCTTGCAACTTCACACAGTGTGAGACGTTGAGACTGGTTAATTTCTCCGCCGGTGTATAGTGTAGAGTTAGTCACGGTTGACCTTAGTTTTGGGACCGTGTATTTAAGGATGTCCACGACTCATTAAGCATTAGTTAGGAAGCATAATAGTTAATTTTGCATTTGAAGCAATAATCCTAGGAGGAACAATATCCGAGTACCCCACTATTATCGATTGCCTTTCGTCTCATTTTATTGTGCCGTTCTTTCTTTCTTTTTTCTTTAGTTTATTTCCATCGATCTTTATCCATACCATCATTGTTTCATTTCCACTTAGTTAAGTAGCAATTTTGGTGTTTCTATTTCTTATTCCCTGTGGATACGATACCCCACTGACTTTGGATTTATTATTTCGACAAACTAGTGCAATTGCGGGTCTCACGCAAGGGGTGTGTCACTTGCCTTGAGTCTTCCACTTCAAAAAGTGCATAATCTCCGCTGCAACAATATTAATGTCATATATGGACCGTCCCAAAACAAAAGTACTCTGATTATCAAAAATGACTTTATGGATGATGTTCCTCAAGCTATTATCCTGCTTATAATCTTGTAGAGAACATTGCATAATGCAATAGGGCAAAAATCTGATAACATTGTGGATTACTAACCTTCGGGATTAATACCTGGAGCTTTATCTAGATGCATATAAAAAATTTCAGCCTTTACATCTAGTGGAGAAAATGTTGCCATAAGGTACTCCTGATCTAACATTGAGACCCGCTCCTCAATTCTGTCAGTTACAAGCTCCGGCTGACTTGATTTAGATAGATAGACCTCTTATAGTATTCCACAATGAACTCCTGTAGCCCCATATCCCACGTCTTCCAAACTCCACAATCATCTCATAGCTTAGTGATAGCATTCTGTCTATTCCACTGTGCTCTCCTCGGAAGAGCCATTATAACTTGGCTATCTATTGCCAATGAATTTCCTATTAATTCAACACCTCAAAATACTTCACCCTAGACTCAATAATCTCCCTATCTGCCACCCCTCCAGTGTCCCTCCGAACACCCATCATCTTTGTACTGTAGGATGCTAACCTCCTCTGAAAGTGGTAAGTATGATACTTCGCCCATGAGACAAGACCTTTCCCGGAACCTTTGATCTTGTCCATGATTTGAGTGTTTTCCCTGGCTGACAAGCTTTTCAAGATCACCAATCTATAATCCTCCTCTAAAAGCCAAGAGTTTTCAAACCTAAATCATTTCCTTCTTTGAGCTATCGGCACCACTGAGGGACTTAAGAGAATCAAGCAGTGATTTGAAGAGAAATACCCTAGATTTCACACTCGATACTGAGCAAAGTGGCTTCTCCATGCCTCCATCGCCAGAACCTAGTCGAGTCTCTCGGCCACTTGGGACTAAGGTCCCAGCCGTCTCGCCCATGTGAATTGTTTCCCCACCTTCCCTAAATCATTAAGCTCTACATCTGAAATGGCCTCAAAGAAACCCCTTATCAGCCAAACTAGAGTTTGATTGCCACTTTCCTTCTTGGAGAACCTGGTAATATCGTTGAAGTCCCCCATAACCACCCAGGATAGGTCTGACTTAGTTACCAAATTCTTGAGAAGCTTCCACCCCACCCTACGTCGATGTCGCTTTAGCCTTCCCTAAAAACCTATCCATCTCCATAGACTTTCCCCATCAATCAAGATTGCCACATCAAAATAAAAATTTCAGAAACTCAACAGAGATAATTTGGACGAGGTGTTCGAAATAATGTTGGACCACCTCGTTGCCCCAATGCCCCTACATAAAACAAGTTATCAAAAGAGATTTGGGTTCGAACATAGTTGACCCTGTCCTGCCTTCACTTGGTCTCAATTAGAAACACAAAATTGGGCTTATGAGTAAGGACTAAGTCCTTTAAGACCTGAACTATATGTTGGTTGCCCAATCCACAACAGTTCCAACTTAAAATTTTCATAATGTCTGCCAGGCTTGCCCAGTAGAACTCACATCTTGATAAGTATGTGAGTGTTCACACTCTATCCCCAACATAGCACATCCCTTATGAATCTCCTTTTGACTATGTATAGGACTAGGATTATGAAATTTATTGGGCTCAATCTGCAAAATCTGGCCCAACTCCTCAAACCTAACAGCTAGTCCCCCCTCCCCCTTATAATAATCATTAGAAAGCATTACTCTTCTCCTTTTGGGTTCAGCAATGATAACTCCATTATCTGAGCCCCCATTCAGCAATCCTGTACTGTCAGATTGACAAGGCTCTTAGGTGAAAGTTGGTGACTGCTATCATGATGCTGCCCAACACCTCTTAAATTACCACTACTGTTGCCCATAGGGAAATCCCCTTTTTGCCCAAACTTCATATTGTCCCTCATACTGTGTTCACTGGACCAACTCCAGCTCCTCCATCCGTCGGCGCCACCCTTATTGTCATTACTCTCCTCCACCAACCATTTCGAGCCATGAACTATTTGATTACAACTTGTTGCCCGCAGCCATGAACCATATGGTTTACTGCCTAAGATGGTACCTTGCTCTAATGCTAGCTCACAAAATTTGTCCCCATGGCCTAGTCTTCCACAAAGAAAGCAAAAGGTTGGCAACCTTTCATACTTGAATTCTATTTATGCCCAACTTCCTCCTTCCTTCTTATTCTTCAAGCCCATTTTTAGGGGTTGTCTTATGTCAATCCAAATGCGTACCCTCATGTAGGAACGCCACAACTCCAAAAGGTTTCTAGGATCATTGACACACCCCTTGTGAGTGCGTACCGCAAGTACACGGGTTGTCGAAGTAATAAAGTACACTGGTGAGTGGGTAGTCGTATCCACAGGTAATAGTGCTTGGAAACACAAAAATTGCTATTTAACTATGGTGAAGATAACTCAAGAGTGGTGCAAACAATATCAATCCAAATAGAAATAAAGAAAATAAGAAAAAGATGCAAGAGAATAATAGGAGAGGCAATCGATAGAAGATGGAGTACCAGGACATTGCTCACCCTAGGACTATTGTTTCAAGTGCAAGACTAATTATTATGTCTTCTAACTGATGTTTAATGAGTCATGGAAATCCTGAACCACACAGTCCCAAACCTAAGGTCAACCATGACTAACCGTCACACTATGCCCTGGTGGAAAGAGATACTCTCGACTCCTCACATTCTGTGGGGTTATATGAAGATCTGGGGACTCCAAGTGATAAAACCTATTCCCTAATATAGATCTAACCCTTTGGTTCAGGAAAAAGACCTCTAGTCACATTTAAGCCCCAGCAATAAGGATTATTTCAATGCTTCACTCTGTTGCTTGCACAACTAAGCTCCAGCGGAGTTTGTGTCTTAGCACCTCACTTTATCATGACCGCAACGAACTCTTGGAAAATGGTTGTAGGATAACCCTCATGGTGTGTCACTCATCCACAAAGATTACCAAGATAGATTCTTAACCCTAGTGTTACTCTAAGGGAAATTCAATGCAATAAGAATTCAAGGTTGGAACTTGATAAGTGTCTAAATATACGTATTTGAGTATATGTATTTGTTACCTCTAGCATGCATTTTCATGAGAATTGATGTCCGTTTTGTGCTTAATTGTGTGTGATTTGCTTTTCAGGGCACGAGAGCGCCATGGAAGACACGAAGATATGATTCGGGCGAAAAAGAGAAGAAAAACTAGGTCACAGTACTGTAGCATATTCCCTATAGCAAAAGACTGTAGATGGAGTACTGTAGCAGTGGTACTGTAGCCCCACACTGCAGAAAATCACTTTAGCTGCCACTGTAGCACCTGGGGAGTTTCCGAGTCAGGAATGTAATCATGGCATACGACCTCAATAGTGCCCTGTATGGAGCCCGGGATGGTCACTGTAGCTATAATAGAAGATATTTACTTGATGGAGTTTGCCTACCCCAAATAGTATCAATGTTGAGCTCCATAGCGAGTGGCATGGTACTCGGGATGGAGGCCATTTGCGGGGTATATTAGGGATCTTGGAAGACTTTTAGGGGGACTTCTTCTTGGTCTCTTGGGCCGCCGCCACCACTCATCCGTAAGGCTTTCCGGCCATCTTCCGGCGATGATCCTTGTTGGAAACGAGAACACATCATCATCAAGAGGGAGCGGGGCATAGTAGAACTAGTTGAAGTGAAGATCTAAGCCACCATTGCATCACCATTCTTGTAACTTTATTGTCTTTCCTTTCCTTGTATGTTGTATAAGTATCCCTTGTCATGAGGGATTAACTTAATTTGGTGTTTGGATTTGGATGAACCCTAGGGTTTAATCTTGTGTATGAACTTGGAATGTTGTTCTTAATTGAGTTTGATGGTTGTTTGAGATTTAATCTTTCATGCTTTCATGTCTAGAATTACATGTGTGGAGAGATCCGTAATTCTACTATGAGTTGTATGCGTAGATGTGACATACTCATGTATACTAGATCTAGGAAAGATTGAAAGGGGATACTTGTGCCTACACGCCGAGAGATCGAGTGTTGGTAGCCCTCCATTGCTAGGTTTAAGCCGAAGGATAGTAGGTTTACTCCTATTAGAGATTTCCAAGAAATTAATGCGATCATAGGTGTGTTAGTCCGTAAGAGATTCCGATTGACATTCGTATGGGATCAGGGGTTAGTCACCGAGAGATTGGGGCTAATCTACTTACGAGTTACCTAGGTCTCAATTATCATCAATGCATCTTTAAGTCATCCTAGTTCGGGACTTAACGACAACCCTAGGTGGATTCCTTTTCCAAACACCCCCTTCTCATGCTTAATACTTCCTTGTTTGTTTAAATCTGTGTGGTAGTTACCCGGCCATGAATTTGTTAGTTTATTTTATTTTATTTCATTTGTTCTTCTACTAAGAATAGTAGGCTAGATAATAGATGAAGACTCAGTAATAATTCTTCCTTGGCCCCATGGAATACTACGACCCCTGTGTCACTCACAGGGTATTACTTGGCGATCCCGTACACTTGCGGGTGATCAATCAAGTTTTTGGCGCTGTTGCCGGGGAACTTCAAGGAATATTAGGAAAGCTTGTAATGTATTGCTCTAGCAAATTTCTTTTATTTGTACATATTACTCTTTGTATATACTTTTCCTATTTTGTTTAACTTTGTTCTTTTTATACTCTTTTGTGCAAGGTACAATTTTCTTGGCAAATGCAAGGGGCTCGCAATTTGAATGGTTCTAACTCAATTTCGGCCACTAAAGTTGATGCCCATGCTGATTTTATCAAAGACCAAAGACCACATGGAAACCCTTCCTGCTCAACTTGCAATCCGGGGTGGAAATACCACCCAAATTCATTGAGTCAAGAGCAAAATCAAAAGGTTGCACCTCCTCAAGGTTCCCAAATGCCACAACCACCGCTAATAAAAAGATTTACTACAGAGGATGTGTTGGCAAAGTTCATGATAAATACTGAATCGAGATTTCAAGACGTCAACACCAAATTTGATGCCCTCACCACCGAACTTCATGCACTTGACGCCAAATGTAATGCCCAATTTGAGGCCATCGATGCCATACTTTTGTTGGCGCAAGCTTCTCTTCACAAATTAGAGAATCGGGTTGAATAATTATTCCAAGAGCGAGCAATTGAACTTCCAACCACAAGCAACAATGAAATTGAAGATAAATATGATGGAAGGGAGATGGTTGAGAACTTTGGTGCATTGGAGGTAAAAAAGGTAGAAGAAATGGCACAAATATCACTTGAGCTAGCCCTTAGCATGGAAGTGACTCAAATCACCAAGCACAAAAGAGAATTATTTAGGACAATTGAAGATATGGGTAGGAGGTTGAAGCCATCCAATGACCCACCGATGCTAATGTTGGACATGCCCCAACCAAAACTTTTTCCTTGGAGGCCCAAACGATTTTTGTGGGTAATTAATGGAAGATTGACATTGGTTGAAGAAGGAGATATGGGTAGGAGGTTTACACCATCCAAGGACCCCCCGATGCCAAGTTTGAAAAGTTTTCAACCATACCTATTTCCACGGAGGCCGAAACGATTTTTGAGGAAGCTCCAAGGAAATTCTGCCGGGAATAGAATGGGAGTGGGGAGGATGCTCAAACCATCTAAGGATCCGCCCAAGTTTAAGTTACGCAACTCTCGGCCTAAACATTTTCCATGGAGGCTTAAAGGTACCAAGTTCTTGGTCTCCACAAGCTCACCATCCTGGAAGGTAATTCTTTTCTATTACATGTTGCCGGGAGGAACACACCCTCTTCAAGCCTCCTTAAGGTAAGAAAAGGGTACGTCGAGCTAATGACGTTAAACAAGCGCTTCTTGGGAGGCAACCCAAGCATTCGGGGGTTTATTTTCATGTTTTTGTGTTCTTTGTATTCATGTTCTTGTTATTTTTTGTATTTTCTTAGAGTTGCTAATTTGAATAAGTCCATGCTCTCATTGTTTTGTTTATCATGATCATTGTCCATGTGGTTGTTTACTTGATTTTATTGTGGAGTCGCACTTGTTTGGGCTATCATTTTATGTGTTAGATCGAAATTTTGAACCATTAGTTCATGGTGGAGATGATTTTAGAACACTTTGTAGCCATGCCCATGTGTTTGGAGAAGCAAATAAGACTTTATAACATGTTTTGAGAGCCTTACGGCCTCTATGAGGAGTGCATAGAGCCCATCAAGAAAATCCAGAATATTTGAACTACTCTATGAGGAGTGCATAGAGCCCATCAAAGACAATCCAGAACTTTTTAACTAGGCTTCACGGGCTCTATGAGGAGTGCATAGAGACCATCAAGGAAAATCCAGAACTTTTGAACTACTCCTCGCGGGCTCTATGAGCACCTCATAGAAGCCGTGAAGACTCTTATTCTCCATGTGAACCTTGCCAACTTGTCTCTCTCTTCATTCTTTTTCTTCTCCAACCGAGACCTAGCTTCCATGATCTACCCCTCCATGGCCGGATCTCACTGATTACTACTCTAAATCATCTCCACATCTCCTTGGGAAGTAGATCTAGTGTTCTCCTTCAAGCTCTACTCAAGTGCTCTCCATCTTTATTGGTTTGATGCTTGTTGTGAATGAAAAATTTTCTTTTCTTTTCTTCTTGCTTTCTTGAGTTTTTGTGTGGATTGTTTCAAGCTTTTTGCTTGTATTTTGTGGTATGATCATCATGTCTTTGATTTATCTCGAATTTATGTACAAATTTTTTCGAATTCATGATAAGGGAAAACTCTTGCAAATTGAATAGTACCCATACGGGCTCCTTATGCCCGTATGGATCCTATTCACCCCATTTTCTTCATGTTTTATCCATTTTCATGCCACATTATGCATTCTCTTGGATTCCTTTCATTCTTACTTTAATTATTATTGATGTAGGAATGCCAAATATCAAGTTGCTCGTCTCCAACATCCATGAAACATAATGCCAACCCCGAAGAACCTCACTTTAAACATGCTCATCACACGGTGAAGTTTGAAGTTTTGAAGACCAAACCATGTGGCACACTTCATCACATAGATTAGGGTATTTTGGAAACACTTGGGATGGATGAGCAAGTCAAGGAACTACTTTCATATGGTTGTTGGTGAATTTGTTTGAAATCCAAGATCCTACCTATCGCTAACTAACCTTGGAGGTTTTGAGCACTTTCGAAGCACAATAGAACCACCACATCGACAATGTCTAACAAGGACTAGCATGCACACTTTGTTTTATTGTTTAGCCTTTATTTTCTAGTTTTTGTGTTTGTGTTTGCATTATTACTCCCCATCTCTTATTTAAAATTTTTGTAGAATGATGAAGTCCCCTTTATGCCTTGCAGGGCATTAAGGGAGCTTTGTGAGCCCTCCTTCCATTTGGTGGAAGCCTGACCCAACATGTATAGCTTGCCATACTTTGTGTTCGGGTCACATCTCGCCGTATGCACAAGAATAACCGGGGAAGTTCGTTCCACCCTCATTATTTTTCATTGCATATATCATTATGTTTTTCATGATTAGTGTACATTGGGGACAATGTACAACACTAGGTGTGGGGATGGGTGTATTATATGTATTAGGGTGATTGTTTACATGCTAGTGTACCCATGATGGCTTGTTCATTATTGTAAGACTCTTATAGCATGGATTAATGATTGATTTGAGTTACATATTTGTTATTGTACTCTATTGAATCATGTTTCACCTCTAGTATTATCTTGTGCACTAAATCTTGTGTTGATGCCCTAGGAATAGCCAACATGACTACTCTATCTCTCTTGATTGCTTAACACACAACTTTGAGTATTTGGTCTTGGAGTGTTAAGTTCTTTCATTCAATGAACTCTTAAGAACTTCTAAGTCTTATTGAGCTAACCGTAGTTTTATGGCATGTAGAGTAGTCTGAAGACATGATCTAGGATGAATATGAAAAAAAAAAAATGAGTCCATGTCAGTATTCCTCTACTAATGAAGCATGAATGCGTCTATGTAGACTGTAATCGAGTAGTTGGGTGGCTCTTGTGCCTAACCAGCATGTGCACCCTCGAGAAAGATTTTTGGTGCAGTCTATGTTAGTTGGACTCGAAAAAGAAAGAAAAATGAAATGAAATTAAAATAAAAGCCCTAGTGATCTTTTTGGCTACCTACTAGAAGTTTTGAGAAGAATAGGGAGTTAGTTCAAGTTTAGAGCTTAGAAGGATCCTACTTGTTCATTGGAGTGGCAATTAGCATTTTAAGACCTACTACTCTTGCCTGTGGAGTGATTAGCATCTAGAGCTATACTGATTGAAGTCAGTGGGCTAGACCAGATCAGGGCAGATGAAATACAAGGTTCGCACACATGGCACATGCATATAGAGGTGAGACAAGATCTTTCGTTGTGCTTAATGTTTGTAACTCATCATCTAGTTATCATTTTCCATTGCTTGTGGAGTCTTGTACTTATTTGAGCCGGAGGTAGTGCATTTAGCCACTTATCATTATCTTTGTGTTTTCATGATGTGTTTTCTTGGGGACAAGAAAATGCTTAGGTGTGGTGATATTTGATAATTTTCTAAATGTACGCATTTGAGTATATGTATTTATTACCTCTAGCATGCATTTTCATGAAAATTGATGCCTGTTTTGTGCTTAATCGTGTGTTAGTTGCTTTTCAGGGCACGGGAGCGCCATGGAAGACACGAAGATATGATTTGGGCAAAAAAGAGAAGAAAAACCAGGTCACAGTACTGTAGCGTATTCCCTATAGCAGAAGACTACAACTAGAGTACTGTAGCAGTGGTACTGTAGTCCGACACTGCAGCAAAATCACTTTAGCTGCCACTGTAGCACCTGGGGAGTTTTCGAGTCAGGAATGTAATCATGGCATACGGCCTCAATGGTGCCCTGTATGGAGCCCGGGATGGTCACTGTAGCTATAATAGAAGATATTTACTTGATGGAGTTTGCCTACCCCAAATAGTATCAATTTTGAGCTCCATAGCGAGTGGCATGGCACTCGGGATGGAGGCCATTTCGAGGGTATGTTAGGGATCTTGGAAGACTTTTAGGGGGGACTTCTTCTTGGCCTCTTGGGCCGCCGCCACCACTCATCCGTAAGGTTTCCGGCCATCTTCCAGTGACGATTCTTGTGGGCAACGAGCACACATCATCACAAAGAGGGAGAGGAGCATGGGAGAAGGAGTTGGAGTGAAGATCTAAGCCACCATTGCATCACCATTCAAGGCTTCATCAATTCAAGGAGATCAAGACCGTAGAGGGAGTTTTCTTGCTTCTTTATTGTCTTTCCTTTCCTTGTATATTGTATAAGTATCCCTTGTCATGAGGGATTAACTTAATTTGGTGTTTGGATTTGGATGAACCCTAGGGTTTAATCTTGTGTATGAACTTGGAATGTTGTTCTTAATTGAGTTTGATGGTTGTTTGAGATTTAATCTTTCATGCTTTCATGTTTAGAATTACATGTGTGGAGAGATCCGTAATTCTACTATGAGTTGTATGCGTAGATGTGACCTACTCACGTATACTAGATCTAGATGAGATTGAATGGGGATACTTGTGCCTACACGCTGAGAGATCAGGTGTTGGTAGCACTCTATTGCTAGGTTTAAGCCGAAGGATAGTAGGTTTACTCCTATTAGAGATTTCCAAGAACTTAATGCGATCATAGGTGTGTTAGTCTGGAAGAGATTACGATTGACATTCGTATGGGATCAGGGGTTAGTCACCGAGAGATTGGGGCTAATCTACTCACGAGTTCTCTAGGTCTTTTTTATCAATGTATCTTTAACTCATCCTACTTCGGGACTTAACGACAACCCTAGGTGGATTCCTTTTCCAAACACCCCCTTCTCATGCTTAATACTCCCTTGTTTGTTTACATATGTGTGCTAGTTACCCGGCCATGAATTAGTTAGTTTATTTTATTTTATTTCATTTGTTCTTCTACTAAGAATAGTAGGCTAGATAATTCCTTGGCCCCGTGGAATACTACGACCCCCGTGTCACTCACAGGGTATTACTTGGTGATCCCGTACACTTGCGGGCGATCAATCAGAACTCAATTAAAACATCAATTAAAAAAATATAATAAAAAGTCAACGAAACAAAATCATCCTAGGATTTACAAATCCAAGCACCCACTAGGGTTCTAGCTTTCCATGGAGCAAGATACAATCAATAATGAAATCAATATAAAAGCATGTAATCCACAAGTAAAACCCCCTTGTAGTCCATATCAATGGTCTTGTGGAGTTGCCTCGTTTTCTCTAAGGGTTCCCTCATCAAGCCCAAGGCACACCTCGCCGAATCGAAGTTGATGAAAGCTCCCCCAATAACTATCTTCTGAAGGAAATCGATGTCGAAGGCCGTAGAACCACACCAAAGATCTAGCCAAAGCTTCTCCAAACCCTAGCCACAAGCGCCTTCATAGATGGGGAAGTGATAGGAAGAGAATATGGAAAGAATCCCCCAAAACCTCTGAAATCACAGCTTTTACAAGTGCTGGAATCGAGCATCCACATGGAAGTGTGGAATTTCCACACGCCTGTGTGAATTTTTTGAAGTTGATTTCCTGTAAGCTGTGAACAGTAAGTGTTACAATATTTTTCCTACATTGGTTTTGCTATAGTACTTCGCCAAAATACTCCCGAATCCACACTTTTTATTGAGGCGACATGAATGGGAACACATCTATGCCATAGATCGCATTGCATCTTTAATGAAATCATATTGACGAAGATCTTGATAGTATTGCATAAGTCAAAACATATGAGTATGACTGCCTTTGTGCCCCTCCAATTTGTATATTCTCTTGAGATAATGGAGGTTGGCACACACCTAAATGTCTTTGAGCACAACTTGCGTCTTCACATTTGTTCAATCTAAGAACATCATCAAAAATTGCATCCATGATCTACTTTTGGTTCCTTTCTTCTACACTTGTCTCTACAACCCTAAATTTACAAAAGAACACAAATACACATGCATAAGTGATAAAATTTGAGAAAAGTAATGCTCAATGTAAGAAAAAAATACTTCATATTACTTATACACAAGCACTTATCAAACTCCCCCACACTTAAGCTTTTGCTTATCCTCAAGCAAAAATAAAACCA
Organism: Dioscorea cayenensis subsp. rotundata; assembly: GCF_009730915.1. Classification (NCBI taxonomy): domain Eukaryota; kingdom Viridiplantae; phylum Streptophyta; class Magnoliopsida; order Dioscoreales; family Dioscoreaceae; genus Dioscorea; species Dioscorea cayenensis. The sequence goes on from NC_052489.1 coordinate 8,556,220, forward strand.
TGAAGCATCCAAGAAGGAAAATTGATAGTGCTTGGCCTTAGGTTCAACAAAAGCATTCAAAGGAAGCATTCTACTTGCACAGAAAATGTCCAACACCAAATTGGAAAAATCAATGCTCTAGCAAAAAAACTTGAATAAAAAAGAACAACCCGATATCGTGTAAATGTTTGTAAACTCACTCAAGTCAACCCAATGTATACTCCTCAAAGCTCTAAATGAGAGCGACTTATTTATGTACAAAAAGAAAAAGGAGAAGGTAGTAGCTTCACACATCCTCTAAGGTAGCCCTTTCCTAAGCGACCGCTAAGATGGCTTTCACACTTTCGGGGTGGCAGCTCTTTCTACCGGGGTAGTAGCTTTCAGTCATCCCATGAGATAGCTCTTCTCTCATTAAGGCATAACTAGTATCCGACTTAAGTGCATAGCTTCATACTTCATAGGTGGTAGCTCTTTCCACCCCTAATGCACAAAAAATTCAACCATAAATTCTTTTTCTTTTTCGTTTCTTTTTCATTTCCAATTTTCAATTTTTTTCAAAGAAATTAAAACAATAAACAACTAAAACAGTCCCTTAAACATCAAACTTGAGTTTCCACAAGGATTAATGAGTGAGTAGTGCAACAAGTGTCAATCGGGCAAAAAATTCCTAAACAAATTCAAGTAAAGACTAGCGCATGAGAACATTCAATGTTAAAAATTCTCCTAAACTTAAGTATATAGACATTGCAACACAGGTGAACCACTATTGGTTACATGACCATGAACAATGAAAGCATAAGTATAGAAAATGTGTAATATGAACTCCGCCCAACGCTTAAGATGTACATTGCCCTCAATGTACGCATGCAAGCACAATAAAAAGTATAACAATCAAAATATTTGTGGAGATGGGCACTAGAAACAATACTCCCTTGAACTCCTCATGGTACGTTTGACGGAGCTATATTTATTGAGAGTTAAGTTCCAATGGGTTGTGGAGCACACCACATTGACCATGCCCATGACTATTCCTCAAATTCCAGACTCATAAGACCATCTGCACGTATACACATGGGGGTTCAGTGAAGCCCAACAAAAACAAAATAAACTCGAGTCTATAAAGGTATAAAAAAGAAATACAGCTCGAAACAACTGAATGTAAAAGATAAACTCAGAGGGAAGATCTTTTCTAAGTAATACAAGTCCAAAGTAAGTGCCGAAATAAAATATGAAAAACATAAAGAGAAGTAAAATAAGGTAAAAGATGCCTCAAGCGTCGGTGTCTTACTGTGTTGTCTCTGCTACTGCTACTGCTGATAATGATGATGGTACTGCTGGTGGTGGTGATGGAAGTGCTGGAGAGGCCTGAGGAGTGCGGGGTCTCCTCACGAATAGTGAGGTCACTTCTCGCTATAAGATCTGCTGTAGAATATCAAAATGTGCTATCACCTCAGTGTGGTTCACAGATTGTGTCTTGCAAACCTCTGCTTTATACCTCTGTAATACCCTGACAGCACTCTCGACAATCTCAAAGTGATCATGGGCTCAAGATGGAGAAAAGATTTGCACTGATGGTGGCTCCTATGGTGCAAAGGGTGCATCGGTCTCTATATGCTCTAGCTATAGCTCCTGCGCAGGTTGAGACCCCTCTACTATATCTGTCTCCCCCTCGGCTGTCTCTGGTAGGGCCATGATTGACAACGCCCTTGCGTGTGACTCGAAAGTCCACGGATTTGTCGAGTTATAAATCTCAGGTGAGTGGGGTATCGTATCTACAGGGAGTAGGGAGTTAAAATACTTAAATTTCTACTTAACCATGTGAAAGTGAAGAATGGTAGTGTTTATAAAGTATAATGAAAACAAAGACAAAAATAAACAAGAATGAAAGGCAAAAGTAAGTGAGAGGTAAGGAAATCGATAGAAGTGGGGTACTCAGGCAATGCTCCCCTAGGATTAATGTTTCAAGTGCAAGACCAACTATTATACTTCCTAATCAATGCACAATGAGTCGTGGAAATCCTTAAGCACAAGGTCCCAAATGTAAGGTCAACCGTGACTAAATCTACACTATGTCCAGGCGGAGAAATTGCTTAATCTCAACACCTCACACTGTGTAAAGTTGCATAGAGTTCTAGGGAATCTAAGTAATAAACTCTCTTCCTATGTATAGACTTAACCCTTTGGTCCAGGCGAAAGGCCCCTAGTCAAATCTAAGCCCCAGACACTAGAGTCCCTTCAATGCTTCACTCTATTGCTCGCGCAACTAAGCCCCAGCAGAGTTCATCCTCTAGAACTTCACTCTATTGTGACCACCAAGAACTCAAGGAAATGGTGGTAGGATAAATCATACTAGAGGGGAAAAGTGATGCTCCGCTACCTCTCGACTCACCCTATCAACCCTCTCCAATCAAGCAATATCTTACCCTCGTAATGTGTCACTCATCTACAATGGTTACCAAGATGGACTCTCAACCCTAGTGTCACTCTAGCGGAGAAATCATTCCACAAACACTCAAGATTCGAACTCAATTAAAATATCAATTAAGGAAAGCATAATAAAAGATCAATGAAACAATAACATCCTAGGGTTTACAAAATCCAAGTACCCACTAAGGGGTTTAGCTCTTTATCGAGCACAATACAATCAACAATGAAATCAAAAGTAAAAACAAGCATTCCATAAGAAAACCCCCTCGGTAATTGTGTCAATGGTCTTATGGAGTAGCCTAGTCTTCTCTAGAGGTCCCCTTGTCCGGCCTAGGGCACACCTCGCCAGATCTATGCCGATGAAAGCTCCCCCAATAAACTTTTTCTAAGCGAATCGCTGCGTCAAATCCCTCAAACCACTCCAAAGACTTGCCAAAAGCCTCTCCAACCCTAGTCGACAGCTTTCCAAATGATGGGGAAAAGTGGAAGAGAATAGGGGAAAAAGATCCCCAAAATCAGGCTGAATCGAGGCTTAAATAGGGCTGGAATCGGGCATCCACACGCCCCTATGGATCTGCCACACCGACCTGTGGAATTTCCACACGGGCGTGCAGAATTTCCACACGGGCGTGCGGAATTCTCTGGAAATCCTGTTTTCGGCTGGCTGTTAATAGTAATATTGAAAGTGCTTAACCTTAGGTTCACCAAAACATGCATGGAGAGCATTCTACAAGCAAGCGAAATTTCAACACTAAATATGAAAAATCAATGCTCTAGCCAAAAACTCGAATGAAAAAGGACAACAAACCCAAAATTGTGTAAGTGTGTGTAAACTCACTCAATTCAATCCAAAGTATACTCCTCAAAGTCCTAAGTATAAGGGACTTATTTATCTACAAAACATAACAAAATAAAAAGATGTTAGTAGCTTCACACATCCTCTAAGATAGCCCTTTCCCAAGCATCCGCTAAGGTGGCTTTCACACTTTCGAGGTGGTAGCTTTTTCTACCAGGGTGGTAGCTTTTACTCATCCCATGAGATAGCTCTTTCTCTCATTAGGGTATAACTAGTATTCGACTTATGAGAGTAGCTACATACAACATAGGTGGTAGCTCTTTCCACCCCTAACGCACAAACAACAAATATATATATATATATATATATTAGCAAAATTAACAAAAGAAGTAACACTAACTAGATCCTTTAACATTAAACTTGAGTTTCCAAAAGAGTTTAAAGAGCAAGTAGTGCAATAAGTGTCATTCGTGCAAAAATTCCTAGAAATTCAAGTAAAAACTAGAGCATGAGAATATTCAATATTAAAAATTGTCCTAAACTCAAGAATATAATCATTGCAACTAGGGTAAACCACCATTGGCTATGTGAGCATGTATGTAAATCAAAACTTATATTAAGGACATGTGCAACGTGAACTCCCCCCACACTTAAGTTGTACATTATCCCCAATATACACATGCAAGCTCACTAATAGTGTATATCAATCAATAATATATGTGGGAGAAGCAATCATAACAATACTCCCCTGACTCCTAGTATTGCATGTGATGGAGCTAAATCCTTGGGAGTAATGTTCCAATGGGTTGTGAAGCACACACGGCAAGTGCCAAAACACCTTGGCTATGTCCATAACTAGTTCTCGATTCCCATAATGATAAGACCATCTACATGCATATACAAGGGGGTTCAGTGAAGTTCAAGAAAACAAAAAAAACTCGAGTATATAAAAGATAGAGCAAGGAAGCCGTAGGGGTCCGAGGTCATAGAACAAATGATGAGGCAATGTCTCGCTCAAGAATCTGCTGTAATGTATCAAAACGTGCCTTAAACTCTGTATACTGTGCAGCCTGTGTAGCGCGGACCTCAGCAATCTTTGCCCATAGCACCCCCACCAAACTCTCGAGTCTCTTTGAACGCACACATACGGTCGTGCGGAAAATACCAACGCCCATGCGCCCGATCCACAGGGGCATCTCCACGCCCCTGTACTTCTCTGTCTAACCCGAGAAAACTCTAAGTGTTTCACACGCCCGTGCGAAAATTCCCCATGGGCCTGGACTTGTATAGGGCTAGTTCACTGGGGCACTCGCACACCCCTGTGTATTCGCGGGATGAAAGAGAGCTCCTCTGCAGAGATCCACACGGGCGTGCAAAAAACACCCACGCCCGTGTGTTTATCACAGGATCATCGATAGGGGTGAGTCCACGCCCCTGTGTCTTCTTGGGAAAAATCTCTAAATCTCTGCAGGAAGATACACACCCGTGTGGAAATTACCCACGAGTGTGTGTATCTCACAAGGTCGTTCACAACAGTGAATCCACAACCCTGTGCTTTCTTTTGATGAGCTCTCAATAGAGACCCACGAGCGTGTGGAAATTCCACATGCCCGTACGTTTTCTCTGGATGCCTTAGGGGAACTGCAGGCTCTGCAGAAAATTCCTGCACATATAAAAACACTCAGAGCATGTTTCTAGCATGCAAAATATACCAGACAAAAACACAAAACATGCTCAAATGACCAACAATTTTGCCATAGACATTTAAGTATACGATAACACCAACTCATCTACAAGAGAATCACAATGATGCATCAAAACATATAGACACCAACACTCAACATCTTATTCATGCAAACACTAAACTAACAAATAACAAAATAGTAAGTGCTTGGGTTGCCTCCTAAGAAGTGCTTGTTTAACGTTACTTAGCTTGATGTGTCTTTTCTTACCTCACGGGGGCTCATAGATGAAGGTTTCCCTCTTACCCATGACTTGGAAGCATGATGATCAAAGCCTCTTGAATGTAGAGGGAGAGTTGTCAAGCTTGTTACCACTTAAAAGCTTGTCATCCTCGTTCCATTCATCCCCAACAGCCTTAGGGCGTTTCTTGTGGTGTCTTCTCGCTCGCTTCATCTTCTGGAGCATATTTATCATGATCCCTAGAGTAGGTAGTACTTTCTCCTCTAGACCAAGCATCATCAATTCCTCGTTCTACTCATCTTGGTCTAGCAACCCCTCGTATGGGTTCGGATTCAATATTTCCTACACATATTCATCGATTAGTTCATCAGTAGTGTCAAGAAAATATAAAGTATCATCAAAGTGTCAAGAGAATATCGCATGGCTTCGGCGAAGCGGTATGTGAGCTTGTCATCTCCAACCCTCAGTGTCAACTCCCCACCATCCATGTCGATCAATGCCTTGGACGTGCGCAAGAATGGCCTCCCAAAAATCAAAGGAACATCTGCATCCTCATCGACATCCAACACTACAAAATCTACAGAAAATATGTACTTGTCCATATTGACAAGCATGTCTTCAATGATGCCCCTTGGATGTCTCACAGTCTGGTCCGCCAATTGCAAAGTCATCCGAGTGGGCCTAGGCGATCCCAAGCCTAACTTTTCAAAGAAAGAGTATGGCATGACATTGATACTGGCCTCTGAGTCTGCCAATACTATATCTTCACCCAAGTTGCCAATGTTGCACAGGATATGAAGCTTCCTGTATCTTTCTTCTTGTTCGGCATATTTCTTTTGCAAGACCGCCGAACAAGAGGCATCTATGATCTCCGATGCACTCTCTTCCAAATTCCTCTTATTGGTCAATAGATCTTTCAAGAACTTAGCATACCGAGCCATTTGAGACAATGCCTCCACAAAAGGAATGTTGATATGCAATTGCTTGAATAGACCCAAGAACTTTTTGTATTGCTCATCGTTTCGGTCATTCTTCAATCTAGAGGGATAAGCCATTCTTGACTTATAAGGTGGGGGTGCCACCTCCTTCTCCTTAGTTGCTCCCTTCTCAACCTCTACAACCTTTGGTGCTTCAACATTAGTCTTCTCACTTGGAAGCCTACCTTCAACCTCATGACCATTTCTCAAAGTAATCGCCTTCACATGCTCTCATGGGTTGGTTTCGGTGTTATTCGGCAAGCTTCCTTGTGGTCTCTCCGATAGAGACTTCGCGATTTGCCCCACTTGATTTTCTAGGTTGTGCAATGAAGTAGTGTGGTTGCAAAGTGTAGCCTCGACCGTTTGGAACCGTGTATCCGATGATTTCACAAATCGGGTTAAGGCTTTCTTTAAGTTGGTCATCCGGGTCTCCAAACCTGAAACTCTATTTTCCATGTTCGTGGTTTGTGGTTGTTGTTGGAAACCCAGTTGTGCTATGGCCTTTTGCTGCCCTTGGTTACTCCATGAGAAATTTGGATGATTCCTCCATCCCTGCTTGTCGGTGTTGCTATAAGGATTGCCTTGGTTTCTCATTGTATTACCCACAAAGTCAACTTGCTGAACGGATAAAGTACCACCAACGGCTATCGGGCAATCGGATGGGGCATGTCCTCCGCTGCATCCATCACAATTCATTACAGCTACCAATCTAGGAGAAGTTAGAGTGTCTAACTTCTTACTCAATGCCTCCACTTGGGCTGCCAATGATGTAACCGCATCGATCTCATGGAGTCCGCCAACTTTCTTCCTATCCCTTGCATTCCATTGGTAGCTATTCATGGCCATTTCTTCTACTAATTGTTAGGCTTCATCGGTGGTCTTATTCGCCATTTTACGTCATGCGGCGGCATCTAGAAGTTGTCTTGTACTTGGATTCAACCCGTTGTAAAAGGTCTGAATGATCATCCATTCAGGGAATCCATGCTGTGGGCACTTCCACAAAAGATCCTTGAATCGCTCCCATGTCTCAAATAAGGGCTCGAGCTCCATCTAAACAAACGACAATAACTCAGTGCAAAGCTATGCCAATTTCCCCGGAGGAAAGTACCTTGGAAGAAAACTTCGACCATTTCATTCCATGTCATGATGCATGTTCGTGGCAAAGAATGTAACCATTGCTTAGCTCTTCCTTTTAGAGAGAATGGGAAAGCCCTCAATCTAATAGCATCATCCATAACACCATTGATCTTCATAATGTCACAAACTTCCAAGAAGTTCTGAACATGATTGTTTGGATCCTCATCGGCCAAATAATTAAACTGCACTGACTGCTGTATCATCTGGATGAATGCTGGCTTTAGATCGAAATTAAGAGCCGTAATCGGGGGTCGCACAATATTAGATTGTGTCCCTAGTACTAACAGTCTGGCTTAATCAGAGAGTGTTCTCTGTTGTTCATTCTGTTCCGCCATATTGTCAGATCCTTCAACTTCCACTTCAGCTAGATTCGGTGATTCTTACACAGGTTCTTTACCCCTTTTCTGAGTGTACGTTCAAGTTCAGGATAACCTTCAATTAGTATCGAAAGGTTCCCTCGGGTCATAACCTAGAGCTGCACTAAAAGAAAGAAAACAAAATTAGAATGATGATAGAATGAGAAGTTATGAAAGAGAATGAATAAATAGCAAAGATAGCAAAGTGCAAAACATCTCTAAATGCCTACTCCCCGGCAACGGCGCTAAAAACTTGACAACGCCCCTGTGTGTGACTCGCAAGTGCACGGGTTTATCGAGTAATAAATCTCAGGTGAGTGGGGTATCGTATCCACAGGGAGTAGGGAGTAAAAATACTTAAATTGCTACATAATCATGGGAAAGTAAACAATGATAGTGTTGATAAAATGTAATGAAAACAAAGATTAAAAGAAACAAGAATGAAAGGCAAAAGTAAGTGGGAGGTAAGGCAATCGATAGAAGTGGGGTACTCAGGCAATGCTCCCCCTAGGATTAATGTTTCAAGTGCAAGACCAACTATTATACTTCCTAATCAATGCTCAATGAGTAGTGGAAATCCTTAAGCACACGGTCCCAAATCTAAGGCCAACCATGACTAACTCTACACTATGTCTCAAGGGAGAAATCGCTCAGTCTAAACACCTCACACTGTGTAAAGTTGCATGGAGTTCTTGGGAATCCAATTGATAAATTCTCTTCCTATGTATAGACCTAACCCTTTGGTCCTAGCGAAAGGCCCCTAGTCACATCTAAGCCCCGGACACTAGAGTCCCTTCAACGATTCACTTTGTTGCTCACGCAACTAAGCCCCAGTAAAGTTCATCCTCTAGAACTTCACTTTATTGTAACTGCCAAGAACTCAAGTAAATAGAGGTAACATATATCACACCGGAGGGGAAAAGGGATGCTCCACTACATCTAGACTCACCCTCTCAACCTTCTCTAATCAAGCAATGTTTAACCCTCATAGTGTGCCACTCATCTACAATGGTTACCAAGATGGACTCTCAACCCTAGTGTCACTGTAGGGGAGAAATCATTCCACAAACACTCAAGATTGGAACTCAATTGAAACATTAATAAAGGAAAGCATAATAAAAGATCAATGAAACAATAACATCATAAGCTTTACAAAATCCAAGTACCCACTAAGGAGTTTAGCTCTCCATGGAGCACAATACAATCAACAATGAAATCAAAAGTAAAAACAAGAATTCCATAAGAAAACCCCCTCGGTAGTCGTGTCGATGGTCTTGTGGAGTAGCCAAGTCTTCTCCAAAGGTCCCCTTGTCCGGCCTAGGTCACACCTCGCCGTATCTATGCCAACGACAGCTCCCCCAATAACCTTCTTTCAAGCGAATCACGGTGTCAAATCCCTTAAACCACTCTAAATACTTGACAAAAGCCTCTCCAAATTCTAGCTGACGGCTTCCCAAACGATGGAGAAAAGTGGAAGAGAACAAGGGAAAAAGATCCCAAAAATCGGGTTGAATCACGGCTTAAATAGGACAGGAATTGGGCATCCACATGCCCTTATGGATCTGCCATATAAGCCTGTCAAATTTCCACACGGGCGCGGGGAATTTCCACACACCCGTGTGAATTCTCTAGAAATCCTGTTTTTGGCCGGCTGAGAATAGTAACTGTTATAGTACTTGCGATAATGTTTCGCTGCAGTAACCTACTATAATACTCAGCCAAAAACACTCCCAATTCCACACTTTTCATCGAGGCAACATAAATAAGCACATGTTTATGTCGTAGATCGCAACTCTTCTTCAATCAAAGGCTTCGTTGGTGAAAATCTTGTTATCAACGCACAAGCAAAGATAGCAAATGTGACTGCCTTTGTGCCCCTCCAACTCATTATAATGACTTGAATTCATATAGGTTGGCGCACATCCACGTATCCTGGAGTCCCACTTGTGTTTTCAGATTTGTTCCTTCCAAGATTCCACCAAATAATGCGTTTACGATCTACTGTTGGCTTCTTTTCTCAATACTTAGCTTCACAACCCTACATGCCCAAAAGAACACAAATACATATGTATTAACACTTAAACCTGCTAAAAGTAATACTCATCATAAGAAAAGAACACTTCGTATTCTTATCACACAAGCACTTATCAATGATCATCACATAGACTCCGTTTCTATATTTGCGGATCATCCCCAAGAGTTTAATCATCTCTAGGGCGACGGGTGATGGTACAATCATCTTCTCAGCTACTCTAATCGCGTCCAACAGGCCCATCCTGATGATGAGCCATGTAATGTACGGGCCCGAGAAGAGGACTCTGACCCTGGAATATTGACCCTGATGCCGTAGGTACTCTGCCAAAATGTATCCGGTGAGTAACTCCTGCCGACTGAGGACTCTATCGCTATCACCATGTTTGTTCACTGATCTACTCAGTACGGAGTGGATATAACGGAAAGGCGGATGTGAGAGCCACATTGCCTTGGAGACCCCTGACTCGTACTAACCCTAGCCACACAATGTCTTGTATGCACGTACGGTGTCAAGCTGCTGGAGTAGTCTGTTGGTCGCTACTCATACTCCTCGGTTTCTGTGAACACCTCATCATACAAACCTAGTCTGATCGAGAACTGCGTGACTCTCATACTGTGATACTGTCCAAATGCTTTAAACTGTATAGGGTCAATACTTGAGAAACTGCTATAAGCTCTGTCGAACTCAAATAAGGCGAGCACCTCCAATGTTAATATACAGATCGCCGGTTCTCTGATCGACAATAACCGCCTCCAGCTATCCACTGATAGTAGCTCCTCTACCTCATCTGCCATATCATCACCCAGCTATATCTCTCGCAAAGTGCTCAAATCTGGGAAACGAGATTGGCCGAACTTCAGCTTTGACAATCTCTCAAAACGAGCCTGATGCTCTAGAATAAAAACTTCATGTGCTCCGGCTGAGGAGAAGGCTCACGTGAATGCTTACTGGCAACTTTCTTGGATTTGTGGGCCATATCTGCAAGAATTGCAAAGAAAATCATCATGTTTAGCTTGAAAACATAATTATGCAGAAATCCACACTGTCGTGTGAAAATTCCACAGGCCCGTGTGAATATTCTTGGTGTGAAAACCGCACGACCACTATGCAAAAATCCCAAAAATACATCACAAATTATCTCGAAATTCTTTCTAAAAGCATACACCAACCATTTAAACATGAAATCGAAGCAACATTCACCAATTTAAATAAAATAAATCAAGATTTGGCAAAGAAAAGAGGAAAGAGGGCTTATCGATGAAATGGAAGTGAAAAACTTTGAAATATGGCCGGAAAACTCACTCAAACCTCTATTAATCGATGGTGAGGGGTCGGGAGAGTAAAGAGATGTGTGCTCTTGTGATGGAGGAGAAGTCTCTGCAGAGCTTCACACTGGCGTGTGGAAATTACCCACGCCCGTGTGTTGTTCACAGGGTCATCCACAAGGGCATTCACACACCCCTGTGTCTTATTGGGATGGAGTCTGAGAACTTTACGAGATCCACACGCCCATGTGGAAATTACCCACGGGCGTGTAACCGTCACAAGGCCGTTCACAAGGGCATTCACTCGCCCCTGTGTCTTCTCGGGATGAGCTCTGAACGGAAACACACTTCCGTGTGTCTTCTCTGGATGACAAAGAAAAAATTACAGACTCTGCAGAAAAAATTTTTGCACACTCATACACATATACAGCCTCCGTATACTATGAAAAAATGAACAGAGAATCATGGAAAACATGCTCAAATGACCTAAAAACTTAGCTAATCACAATTTAGCACACTAAAACACCAACAATCCGTGAGAAAAACACAGCAATAGCATGTATAAATCAAGATACCAACACTAAAGCTCTTATTCACGAAAAACTAAAACTAAGAACTAGAAAAGCAGTAAAGACTTAGGTTGCCTCCTAAGAAGCACCTGTTTAACGTCACTAAGCTTGAGCTACCTCTTCTTACCTCACGGGGGCTCATGGAAAAAGAACACTTCTTTGGCATCATTGCTATCCTGTCCACCAAAGTATGGTTTTAGCCGGTGTCCATTCACTTTAAATGTATCCTTTTCGGATGAGTAATTTCAACAACACCACCGGGTGATACTTCAGTTACAGTATATGGCGCAAACAATCTAGACTTGAGCTTCCCTGGAAATAGCCATAAGCGAGAGTTGAATAATAAAACCTAATCACCTACTTTGAAATCTTTTGGATTCTTGATATGCTTGTCATGCCACTTCTGAATTCTTTCCTTGTAAATCCTTGCATTCTCATATGGTTTCAGCCTCCATTCATCCACCTTGTTGAGATGAAGCATTCTTTGTTCCCCCACCTTGCTCAAGTCAAAGTTCATTACTTTGATAGCCCAATAGGCTTTATGCTCAAACTCCACAGGAAAATGACAAGATTTACCATACACCAAGTTATAGGGAGTGGTCCCTATCTAAGTTTTATACGCCGTTCGGTGAGCCCAAAGTGTGTCATCCAAGTGTTCTGACCAATCCCACATTTCTTGTTCCACTGACTTTGTCAAGATTCTCTTAAGCTCTCTATTCATGACTCTACTTGACCACTCGTCTATAGGTGGTAAGGGATGGTAAGGGATGGCAAAGCGGTGATGCACTCCAAAGCGCTTCAACACTTTTTCAAGTTTAATGTTGCAAAAATGAGTCCCTCGATCACTTATGATAATTCATGGGGTCCCAAATCAACTGAACAACCTCTTTAGGAACTGAACCACAGTCCTAGCATCATTAGTAGGCAGAGCTTGAGCCTCCACCAATTTGGAAACATAATCAACTGACACTAGAATATATTGATTACCATTGGATTTCGGAAATGGTCCCATGAAATCAATACCCCACACATCGAATACCTCTCAAAATTACATCGGATTCTGAGGCATTACATTCCGTCATGATAGATTTCTAGCTCTTTAATAACTGTCTCATCGAAGAACAAACTAATGTGTATCCTGAAACAAAGTTGGCCGATAGAATCCAATGGCTAAGGCTTTTTCAACAATTCTACTTGAAGCATAATGCCCTCCAACCAGTCCTTAGTGACAATGTACAAATATGTCCCAACCTTCTTCCCTTGATACACATCTTTGGACCACATTATCTGCACAAATGCGAAACAAGAATGGACCATCCCAGAAATAATTCTTTAAATCACTATAAAAACTTCTTCTTTTGTTGGAAGGTGAGGCCCTGCTTAAGAACTTTCCCATATAAGTAATTTGCAAAATCCATGAACCATTAAGTGTCACTTGATGCAGAACTCCATACTAAATACAGGTGCTCCTAGGGAAAGAAATCATTAATTTTCTTGTTTGATGGCTTTTGCCCTTCACAACCCTCTAATCGAGATAAATAGTCTGTAACTACATTTTTGGTCCCTCTCTTATCTTTTATCTCCATATCAAACTCTTGCAGCAATAAAATACATCGGATCAACCTTGGTTTAGCATCAACCTTGTTCATGAGATAACGAAGTGCTGAGGATCTGTAAATACCAGGACCCTAGATAAGATGAGGTATGGTCTGAACTTGTCAAAGGCAAACATCACTGCTAACAACTCTTTTTTTGTAGTAATGTAGTGCTCTTGAGCACTCATTAGAGTCTTGCTAGCATAATAGATCGGTTGAAACTTCTTATCTTTCCTCTATCCCAAAACTGCTCCAATAGCATAATCACTCGCATTGCACATGAGCTCGAATGGTTCGTTCCAATCAGGCGTGATTAGAATCAGTGCTTGTACTAATTTCTCCTTCAACAAATTGAAAGCAACCAAGCAATCATCTCCAAAATCAAATAGCAAATCTTTTTCAAGGAGTTTCGTCAGTGGTTGAGTGATTTTCGAAAAATCCTTGATGAACCTCCTGTAGAAACCCTCATGCCCCAAAAAACTTCAAACACCTTTCAGATTTGTTGGTGGAGGAAATTTGTCTATAACTTCGATCTTTGCCTTATCCACTTCCATCCACAATTGGAAAATCTTATGACCAAGGAGAATGCCCTCCTGGACCATAAAGTGACACTTTTCCCAATTAAGAACAAGATTTGTCTCCTCAAATCTCACCAACACACTCTCTAAGTTTCTTAAACAAATGTAGAAGGAATCTCTAAATACTGAAAAATTATCCATGAACACCTCCATGATATCTTATAAGAGATCATCAAAAATAGCGGTCATACAATGTTGGAATGTTGTTGGCGCACAACACAACCTGAAAGAAATTCTTCTATAAGCAAAGGTCCCGTAAGGGCAAGTAAATATTGTTTTCTCTTAGTCTTCTGGTGTAATAGGAATCTGTAAGTATCCTGATATACCATCGAGGAAACTATAAAATTGATGCCCTACCAATTGCTCTAACATCTGATCAATAAACGGCGATGGGAAATGATCCTTTTGAGTTGCATCATTTAACCTCTTATAATCAATGCATACATGCCAACCTGTGACCGTTCTAGTTGGGATTAACTCAATCCTTTCATTTGTAGCCATTGTCATTCCTCTTTTCTTCAGAACTACTTGAGTGGGACTCATCCAAGCACTATTGCAGATGGGATATATAATTCCTGAGTCCAACAGCTTCACCACCTCTGCTTTCACAACTTCCTTCATGTTTGGGTTCAATCTTCTCTGGGGTTGAATTACCGACTTGTAATTGTCCTCCATTAAGATTTTATGAGTGCAAAATAAAGTATTGATGCCTTTTATATCAGAAATTTTCCAAGAAATAGTAGATTTATGCTTCTTTAGCATGCTTACAAGCTTGTCCTTCTGATTTGCAGAGAGGTTCGAAACTACAATAACAGGGAGTTTTGATCCCTCCATCAGAAAAGCATATTCCAAATATGCCAGCAAAGTTTTAAGCTCTAGCTCAGGTGGTTCCTCAATGGATGATCGCAATCTGCTCTCCTTCAATCTATCAATTTCCTTGAACTGTGTGGAATCTTGTTCGATAACGTCCTCCAAGCCGTCCACTCGTACATTTGATTCTGCATGATCTTCAACAATATCCACATTCTCTACCTCATAAGTTTCCTGGACTACATTTGAAATTCCCACTGAGAAAATTTCATGCCTTTGGTCTTGATGGGAAGAATCAAACTGAGCAAGGACCCTTTCCAAACTTTCTTCCAAGTGGTAGTTTAGAGATGACTGCACAAACTTTTCAAACTGATCCACCACACTATCTAGCTTAAAACTTTGATCCTGAATCTCAGTAATGTGATCAACAACTGATCCTTTTGCAGGATGACTAATTATGGGCTGCTCATAGATGCAACAACATGAACTGGACTGTAGTGCAAATAATTACATCTTTTGTTCTATGTCTCTAACCATTCAAGCGATTGTATCAAATCTTTCGGTTATATTGATCATCTTTCCTACTACCAATAAAAGAAAAACAAATTAGAATGGTGGGAGAATAAGAAAGTGTGAAATAGAATTAGTGAGGAATAGATAAAATAGCAAAGTGCAAAGTGCTTCTAAGATGCCTATTCCCTGGCAATGGCGCCAAAAACTTGACACACCCTTGCGAGTGCATACCACAAGTATGCGGGTTGTCGAAGTAATTAAGTACCCTGGTCAGTGGGTAGTTGTATCCATAGAGAATAGTGCTTAGAAAACCAAAAATTGCTATTTAACTATGGTAAAGATAATTCAAGAGTGGTGTGAACAATATCAATGTAAATAGAAATAAAGAAAAACAGAAAGAGATGCAAGAGAATAATAGGATAGGCAATTGATAGAAGATGGGGCACCCAGACATTGCTTACCCTAGGACTATTGTTTCAAGTGCAAGACCAATCATTATGTCTCCTAACTGATGTTTAATGAGTCATGGAAATCCAAAAACACACAGTTCCAAACCTAAGGTAAACCGTGACTAATCCTTACGCTATGCCCTGGCGGAAAGGGATACTCTCGATGCCTCACACTGTGTGGGGTTGCATAAAGATCTAGGGACTCCAAGTGATAAACCCTATTCCCTAATATAGATCTAACCCTTTCGTCCAGGCGAAAGACCCCTAGTCACAATTAAGCCCCAGCACTAAGGATTACTTCAACGCTTCACTCTGTTGCTTGCGTAACTAAGCCCCAGCAGAGTTTGTCTCTTAGCACTTCACTCTATCATGACCACAAGGAATTCTTGGAACATGGAGGTAGGATAAATCACATCGGAAGGGAAAGGAGATATTATGCTACCCCTCGACCCATCCTCTCAACCCTCTGTAACCTTGCTTTGTCTAACCCTCATGATGTGTCACTCATCCACAAAGATTACCAAAATAGATTCTCAACCCTAGTGTCACTCTAAGGGAAAATCAATGCAACAAGAATTCAAGGTTGGAACTCAATTAAAACATCAATTAAAGAAATATAATAAAAAGTCAATAAAACAAAATCATCCTAGGATTTACAATTTCAAGCACCCTCTAGGGGTTTAGCTCTCCATGGAGCAGAATATAATTAATAATAAAATCGAATGTAAAAGCATGTAATCCATAAGTAAACACCCTTGTAGTCCATATAAGCGGCTGTATTGTTCCTCCATGAAAGAACGAGACCTTCCTGAGTAAACCTCATGAAAAGAGACGAGAGGGAAAAACAAGAAACTGCCCTAGCAAAGCAGGTAGACGGAATAATAAGATGAATGCTTTGTTGTTATATAATAATATTGAACAAAAAGATATAAAAACTTATAATAATAACATTACTGAAAAACTCAATGAGACTATAATGTGTTGCATGGATTTTTTTTGTTTTTTACCATTAAGTACTTCTAATTTATGTTGAATTTTCTCATTAATTAATAACATTACTAATTTTAGATTAAAATGTTATGATGCCATTTTTAATGAAAACATTTTTTTTTGTAAAATTTGTTTTGTTCCTAATTATTTATAATGACTACAATAAGAGAATAAATCTAATTAATAATATTCCACATTCAAGAAAATGACAAATGATTTCATGAGCACCTTTGTTTGCATTCATCTCATTTTGTTATGTACCTAAACTTGAGGACCACATATCACCTTAAATTCTTGATGTTAATACTTTCAAATGATCAAATTTTCCTCCTTTCTAACTTCTCATTCTTCATATGCATATATTTTTTATTTTTATCATTATATAATATATATATATATGTGTGCTAATATCTTGGACTCAATCTCATTTAACTAAACATCACCTAACAACCTAACAATCCAATTAATTTTCAATTGTGTTCTTCAACCAACTCTTCTTTCAAAGTGCATTGAAACTTTATTGTTTTATTTCTATCTAGTTTTTCATGCAAAAAGGTAGCCCAAGGAGGGACCAAGACAAAAGAGTGTTTATTAAGTCTGTGATTCTTCTTTTATGAAGTTTGGAAAGATCTTTCGAATGACCATCATTTATTCACTTTTTTCTATTTTTTGTCTGTTGTGATGGGATTTTTTTCCATGTTAGGGGCTTACTCAAATAAAAAGTAGTTAGTATCTTAACTCATGTGTACGCTCATGTTAACTGAGTTGAGGTTTAAACCCATCTTTTGGAGAAAGACACAAGCACCATAGGATGGGACCCAGTGCTAATAAACCAAAAAGCTACGAATTTTAAAAACGTAATTTATGATAACATAAAATAAAAATAAAATTTATAGACCACTCACTACTTATATATATCATTAGACTTTGTGAATTGAATTCTATCCTATAAAAAAAGCCTGCAGTACTAACTATTTGATTTTCCAAATTAACAATTTTTTTTGGGATATGTACATGCACTACTACATAATTGCACTTATGCAGCGGTTATAAAACTGATCCAATAGGTTATCTATTGTAGCAGTTTTGTAGCGATTTCAAATCTTTGCAGACAATTTTTCAAGTAAGTATTACATTTGACTTAATCCATTGCAAAAACCACTACATAATAAGATAGATATGAAGCAGTTTATACAATCACTGCAAATGTTAAAACAATAGTGGTTCATAACAACTACATATGGATTATAATGCAACGGTTTTTAAAAACGCTACATATGGGTTATAATATGCAGCAGTTTTTTTGTAGCAGATGTGTATGTGTTATGATATGCAGCGACTTTAAAAGAATCGCTGCATACATATGCGAAAATAATGCACAATTATCATAAAATTTATTTTTACAAATGACAAAATCAATAATCCTAATAAATAAATAAAAAAATCATTTGTTTATAATAAATGATAGAAATAAATAAATTAGAAAGAGTATTTTTACTTATGCAAGTATACTCTTGAAAGTAATTTATTTTTGTGTACCATACACATTTTCTTTTTATTAAAATAGTGCACAACTTTTGATTAAAATGATAAATATGCATACCCTATCTAACGCATGAGGTGGCAAATTTACAAAAAAATTAGTTTCAAACAATTGGTCATGTAACTAAATTTATTTTCAAATAAAATTAGTATTTCTTTCATTGAGTGCATTAAGTGCATGTATGGTAAGGGACATGTGCACAACCAGAAAATGAATGTCTAGCTTATACTCTACACTTGCAACTAGATATTTATTACCACTCTTGAATCCAATGTGTTTCATACATGGGCAATGAAAGTGCAATAACGTCTTTCGCAATAAGGCCAATACTATTAGATTAGAGGTCCTTTGGCAAAATTAGCAAATTAATGATAAATAGATGTATGTTATAGAATGGACTAGCATATAATTGAATTTATTTTTTAACAAAAATGTTTTTATATTTTACAAATATTTAATTATTAACTTTCACATTTAAAAGTAAATTTAATATTTATTATTGTAAATGTACCATTGGCGGTGATGGCATCAATAATTCTAACTAAATTTACCTAAAATTTTCAGCTAATAAATAGTGAATATTAAAAATCAGATTTTGGATTCTCGATTCTTATTATGAGGCATTAATCTCATATAATTATGCTTTAATAAAGGTTTTGGAGAGATTATAAATTTAAAGTCAAAATTTAATATTTTAATGAAAATATTAACAAATTATTCCAATGAATTGGTTAAGTAAATTAAGTAGAATAACTTGTGAAAAGATACTCATAAACATCTTAATTACCTAAAGACACATATGAAACGAATATATATAAAAATAATCATGAGATATATAAATAAGTAAATGATATCGTTGCAGGCATGCTTTTTCATAAAAAGCACTTAAAGAAAACCCTCAGGCTGAGATCTTCACCCATCCCCCGTCACATCTCCAACGGCAGTCACCACACCATCCCCCACCGTCTCTCCTCCAACCTCTGCCAAGATTCCCTGCAGCTCCTAGCAAGAAGAACAAACACTCGAAGAAGAAGGATGCCTCTCCTTTTCCAGCCTTCAGCATTCGTCGGTGCCCCTGTTAGTAGCGACACATCCTCTCCTGGTCACACTGCTTCCAACTCCACCTACACCAAATACGCATCGACATGTCCTCTAATGAACACTGAGAAGATTCGGTCAATGCCAATATTCTTCGTTCAATCCCAATCTGTTATCCATTTTCGAAATGTCTTTCATAATTTCTATCACTCCGGATATGTTGATCTTTAATTATTTACTGAGATTTCTTGTTTTTTTCATTTATTTTTGATTTAATCTGAAATAATATCGATCTTCATTTTTTTCTAGTTGGAGAACTCATGAATCTCTAATTATTTAATTGATTTTTTTTTAATTCAGTGTGGATTTAGGGTTTGATTGGAGAGTTCTTCCTTTGAACATTATACATGATGCTATTGTGACAGAACATGATGCTATTTTAGTACCGCAGTGATGTTTAGTTATAGGGTATTTTTTTTAATTTGTGTGTTATATGTTTAATTGTAGAGTTACTTTTGTTGCTAATTACTTTCTGTGTTAATGTTTAATTTGTGTAATTTGCCTCTCTTGTTTAGGTTGTCAATTATATTTAATTATAGACTTCTTTGTACTGTGAATCACATGCATGCTGTGTGATGTGTGATTCTTACAGTGTTATTTATTTGTGTTCATATAGGTATATTTACTTTTAGCTTTGTGTTGTTGTTACTTTTCTGAATAGTATGTGTATATCATTGAGAAGGTATACTTGTCTTTTATTTTTGAAGTTATTTGCAGTTATGTTGTCTATGTTTGGATTTTACAAAAATGATTTCAAGATCATGTCTGACCAGTTCTGTACAATATACCATTTACTGGTTAACCATGGTTAGATAGACGAAGGTTGGCAGGCTTGGTATTTAAGTGAGGCTGTAGCATGGAGAGAAGACTACTGAACATAAGATATTGCAAAGTAGGCTTCTGGAGGATTCTTAGCACCTGCTTTCATCTTTTCTTTTTTCTCAAGCATTGTTCTTTACTGATGGTGGTGAAGGGATAGGGCAGATAGGAGCAATCACAAGATATATATTTTTATCATTTAATAGTTATTTATTTGACTCTAACTATAATTATAGTTATTTATTTAATAATATTTATTTACTTTTGCATGAGAACCCATAATCAAAATGAAGAAGCATAAAGATTAGGAGGCTACAAGACACTCTATTTTTTGTGCAACTAAACAAAATAAAAAAAAAAACATTGTAATAGACGTAGATAAAATGGTGTGATATCTCTTACCAAAAATTTATACATTTTTCCAGCATTAATGAGTGTCTAACGATCTGCATCTAAACTTATAATCTGTTTCCAATGTTAAATATATAGCGTGCCTTATATAGGGCAGGCATATTATCTATTCAGGATGATTGTAGCCTTATCATTATCCTGATTTGTTATTTTCAGTGTCCAGGTAATTGAATGTCCTACATTTTCTCTAGTTTTGTGAATTCTATGTGCTTAAGTTATTCCAAAATAAGTCTATGCTATGGTTTTACTTCGTAATGCTTATTGCCTTATTCTTCTCACTACACAAAAATGTGTTTTTGAGGCAGTTTTCAAGCCCTATAAAGGCGGTTATAACCGCCTCCATAGGTATAGCGTTAGGTTTTTTACCCGCCTCTAAACCGCCTCGTATCAAGTTGGCTCTACACTTTACAGCCGGTGTGTTGTACCCTGTCCTGATTTAGACCTCGGCTTATTTAGATTTTTATGCTTGCATTAGGGGTAAAATGGTCATTTAGCAGTAGTGGCATTTTGCATGTTTGCATAGTAGCTTTTATGTGAAAAATCAGGGCAATTCCGTCATTTGGATCCATATTCTATGATTTTCTATTAAGAGGGCAATTAGGTCATTTCCTATATATATTTAAAAAAAAAGAAAAGAAAGAGAGAAACCTGTCTCCTTCTTCTTCATTTCTTTTTCTTCTTCATTTCTTGTTCGGCCGACCACAACATTAGAAGGAAGTTTTTTTCCGGCGATCATTTCTGCTGTACTAAAATACCAAACTCCTTCCTCCTTCACTCCTGAACTTGGTAAGCTTTAGATCTAATGTTTTCATTTAGTATTTCTCCCATATTTCCTTGTTTTTAGAAATGTATAAAAACTTTGAATTCTCCATGGATTTGGTTATTTATAGGCTCAAATTGAAGCCAAATAGTGTTGTATATTGGGAGAAAAGCATAGTATAAGATTCGGTTCACTGCAGCAACGACGAAGTTACTGTAGCACCAAAAAATTTTGAGTCTTATCTGGTATTTCTTTGGTCCACATTGAAGCTCTCCTTGCCTTGAACTCATTGGAACTAGGTTTACTCCATTCTGATGTTGTTTGGATCCAAAATGACGTTGTCTTGTCCTAAAACCCTAAGGTTTCATATTAGACATGTATAATTGTATTTTCATGCATTTGTTTTTGGCCATCATTCTTATGTTCATTAGAATTTGGATTCCCTGCTTGTATTTAAGTGGCGAAGCATCCTTTAATGGGAAGGAACTCGCCGAACAGGGAGCGCGTCTCAAGACGAGACGACTGGTACTATGAGTGGTTTAATTTATAATTGCATAGATTTAATAAGAGTACCAAAGTATTTCTTCATGTGTTTTATCACATAAATTTGATGATAAATTGGTTTCCTTGATACATATTTTGAGTACGAATTTACTTGAAATGGTTAAACCTAGAATGCTCATACCTATTTATTTTGAAAAAAACCATGTTTACTTGCATTCCCGTATTTATATGCAAATGGAATATGGTTTGATGTATATTTCTGTATTTATATGCAAATGGAACATGGTTTGATGTACATTTTCTGGTTTAAATGATGTATAATAGATTCTTTGAATTGGAAATTGGAAAGAATTATATCGTGGCATTTAGTTTTGATGGTGACGGCAGACTTTAGTTCGACGCTGCAGTGTGGGGTTCCACGGTCCAGCCTTATGGGAGGCGGCGTGGTTAACCCTGGTTTACTCTTGTCAAGAGGTGCGGGGAGCCATTGACAGGGGGTTCTTTTATGTGAGAAACCAGAGGTCACCATACGGGGATCTTAGTGGCCAACACCAAGGAAAGGCAACCTTTTTAAATTTTTTTTTAAAAACTCCTTGGTGGTCCCATAACTAGTCGCGGCCACGATTAGCGTGGGAATTGTTTTAGGCCAGACTGTGTTTTGGAGCTATGTTCATTGTGTTTTAAAATGTTATTTTCTTTTGATGAACCTTGTGTTATTTGTTAATATATTGAATGCTTGAAATTAATTTTATATGTTATTATTCCTGTGGAATTACTATTTGAAATACTTTATCACTCTATTACATCTATACTGACACCACTCATTGGGTAACATCAGTAACTCACCACTCCCTTTCTTTTATCTTTTCAGACTGCGACATTGGACAGAGCTGTGTTGTGCAGCAGTAGAGTCATTTATCTGTACTCCTTGTTTAAGTTTGTTATAGTATGCATGTAAAATTTATGGATCCCCTAGACTTGACCTTTATATGTTGTTCATGTATCTGTATTTTCTGGTTGTATCTGAAACCTTTGTTTGTACTGTTGTTGATGCTACTTGTGTTTAGGGTTCCTAGTATCAGGGAACCCTATTGTGATCATATTATTATTTTGTCATCTAGCTACGTAATTGTGATAACAGGTTTATATTGAGCCTTACGGTGACCTGAAGATGGGGCCATTATGGGGCCCAGTTCTTGTCGTCATGGCGGTTGCCACGTACCCGGTTAGGTTTGGGGCGTGACAATTTTAGTGGTATCAGAGCTAGAGGTTTACATTGATCTTAGTTCAAATTGTAAAACTGTTGATTTCCTTAAAGACTAGTGGATCCAATTACTGATTTGCATTAAGCATAAGTGCACATAGGAATTAAGTCTAAAATTTGTCTTTCCTTGTTCTTTTCAGCTAGTATGCCAGCACAACGTCCACGTACACGTCCAGGAGCTGGTGTTCCTTCTAGGGAACCCACTCCTACTCAACCTCCTTCTCCGTCTAGGCAAGAGGTTAGTTCAGAACATGAGCCTGCTGTGGCAGCTTCAGTGCATGCTCCTGGAGTTCCAGGCCCTGTACCTCATACTGTAACCCCAGGAGTAGCACCACCACCTGAAGCTTTCCAAAGCTTTAAGGCATATTGGGATGCCCAGGGTCGCCAGCTGACATATCAGGAATATCGTGATTTTCTTGGTTATTGGAGTTTGTTTGGGGGATAGCCCCATCCTGAGCCTGTGTCGGTGCCGCCACCACCACCACCCCCAATGCCTTCAGTTCAGCAGGCACCAGTGGAAGACAGTAAAATCAGTCAGAGCCTCATTTTGTCCAAGCTACTGAAGGAAGCAAGATAGTTGGGATGTAATGCTTTTGATGGTTCAGGTGATGCCATGGCTACCAAGGAATGGTTAAAGAGGTTGCTTACTACTTTTGAAGACATGGGCATAGAAGATGAGTTGAAACTAAAAGTTGCAGTCAGGCTTTTGGAGAACAGAGCAAGGATCTGGTTGGAAACTCTGAAGGTTCATTCAGATATACCACTAACTTGGTCAGATTTTTTGCATGAGTTTGATGAAGAATATTACACTCGATTTCACCGTAACCAGAAGCAACAAGAGTACATGAAATTGGTTCAAGAAAATAAAGCAGTGGCAGAATATGAAGCAGAATTGAAGGAATTGGCAAATTTTGTGCTTGAAATTGTTGGTGGTGAAGAAGCTCTATGTTCCAAGTTTGAGGCAGGACTAAACCTTAGTATCAGAGAGAAGATGGAAGTTACTGGGAATCAAAGCTTTACCGAAATGGTTCAGTGGGCATTGAGGGCTGAGAAATTGGTTCTTGAAGGTAAACGCCTTCGTGAAAATCTAGCTAAGAGAAGAAATCCAGATTTTTCAAAGGCATCCAAGCGCAGCAAGAGTGAGGATACTTCTTCATGTTTTTCAGGGTCTAGCTTAGTCAAACCGCCATCAGGGCAAGCTGGCAGTCAGAAAGGCGCTACATCTGCAAGTGGCAGTTACGGAGGAAAATCAACTGGAAATGTTCCCAGATGCCAGAACTGCAATAGATTTCATTCGGGTCCATGCCGTGAGCCACACATATGCTATCAATGTGGGCAGACAAGTCACCTTAAGTCAGCATGTCCAGAGTTAGGCCGTGGAACACTAGGGTCAGCACCTCCTCCTGCGGGACGACAGAGTCAGTCTAAGGGTGTACTGCCTACTACTTCTACACCTGTTGCCCTAACCAGATCAGTTGCTGCTAGTAATAGTCCACAAGGTGGAACAACGCGACCTCAGATCCGTTCTAAGACTAGAGTTTTTGCCATGACCAATGAGGAAGCTGAGGACAGACCTAACGTGATTATAGGTACTGTATCCATTTTTCAGCATGATGCATATATTTTAATAGACTCAAGGTCAGAGAGATCTTTTGTTAGCACTACATTCTCATGTAATGCCGATAGGATAGCCTCCCCATTAGACTGTGAACTTTGATCCAAACATCTCTAGGTGAAGAGATTATCAGGGAGGTAGTTTTTTAGAGATGTCCTATCAAAGTTAAGGGTGTAGATTTTGAGGCAGATCTGATTCCTTTGGAGATGCGATATTTTGATACCATACTTAGTATTGACTGGTTAAACATGCATAAGGCTTCTATTGACTGCTTCAGGAAGGAAGTAACTTTGCAAACTTCTCATGGACCGAGTATTGTGTTTGAGGGTGAAAGGAAGGTTCTTTCGAGGTGTGTGATATCTTCTGTGGAAGCAAGGAAACTTGTACGCAAGGGATGTGAGGTATACTTGGCTCACAAAGTAGATACAAGAATTATTGGACCAAACCTCAGGGATGTTCCTATTGTTCAGGAGTTTGATGATGTATTTCCTGAGGAATTGCCTGGATTACCTCTGGACAGAGAGTTTGAGTTTGCTATTGATTTGCTACCGGGTACTGCTCCAATCTCCTTTCCTCCGAATTGCATGGCACCAACAGAACTTAAGGAGCTGAAGGTACAGTTGAAGGATTTTGTTGATAAGGGGTTTATACGCCCGAGTGTGTCACCCTGGGTTGCGCCAGTTCTCTTTGTCAAGAAGAAGGATAGTTCCTTCAGATTGTGTATAAACTATCTGCAGTTAAACAAGGTGACTATCAAGAATAACTACCCTTTACCCAGAATCAATGATTTATTTGATCAGTTGTATTGGGCAAGAGTGTTTTCAATGATTGATCTCCGGTCTAGTTACCATCAGTTGAAGATTAAGGAAAGTGATGTGCCGAAGACAGTATTTCGCACGCGATACGGGCATTATGAATTTTTGGTCATGCCTTTCGGTCTGACTAATGCCCCAGCTACTTTTATGGATCTAATGAACAGAGTCTTCAAACCTTATCTCGACAAGTTTGTAATTGTCTTTATCGATGACATTTTGATTTACTCAGCAACTAAAGAAGAGCATGTGCAACATTTGCGTACAGTATTGCAGATCCTTCAAGAAGAGAAGTTGTATGCTAAATTCTCAAAGTGTGAGTTTTGGTTGCATGAAGTGGTCTTCCTAGGACATGTGGTATTTGGAGAAGGAATCAGTGTGGATCGAAAGAAAGTTGAAGCAATCATTGATTGGGAACAACCAAAGAGTGTGTCTGAAGTTCGAAGTTTCCTTAGTTTGGCGGGTTATTATCGGCATTTAGTGGAGGGGTTTTCTGATATTGCTAGACCTTTATCATGGTTGACTCAAAAGGAGAAAGTATGTTTCGGATGAGAAGTGTGAGAACAGCTTCAAAGAAATGAGGAACCACCTGACTTTAGCACCAGTACTAACTCTACCTACTAGTGGTAAAGAGTTTGTAGTGTTCAGTGATGCTTCACGACAGGGTCTTCGATGTCTATTAATGCAAGATGGGAAGGTAATAACTTATGTTTCACGACAGTGTTGAAGAAACATAAGTTAAATTACCCTACCCATGATTTAGAGTTAGCAGCAGTGTTTTTTGCCTTGAAGATTTGGTGACATTATCTTTAAGGAGAGAAATGTTTGATTTACACTGATCATTAGAGTGTAAAGTATTTATTTACTCAGAAAGAGCTGAACTTGAGGCAGCAAAGATGGTTAGAGTTGATCGAGGACTATGATTTGGTGATTGACTACCATCTAGGGAAGCCCAATGTAGTAGCAGATGCTCTAAGTAGGAAAACTTCCACTTATTTAGCTTCTGCTACAACATCTTATCGGTCTCAACTTGCAGCTCTTCAAGACATGGATGTGAGACTTAAGATCGAGCCAAAGGGAGTTTTGTTGGCAACTTTTGTGGTGAGACCATCATTACTAGAGCAGATTCAGAAATCTCAGATAACAGATGAGGAGTTAATGAAGGAAATACAGAGACAGGAAAAAGGTGAATCTAGCAATTTTGGGCTTCGTAGTGATGGTATTATGGTATTTCAGGGAAGAGTTTGTATTCCAAGAAATGCAGGACTCAGAAGTGCTATTCTAGAGGAAGCTTACTCCTCATCCTATGCTATACACCCAGGCAGCACTAAGATGTATCGCACGATCATGGAAAATTATTGGTGGTCTGGAATGAAGCGTGAGATCTCAGAATTTGTAGCAAGATGCTTAGTTTGTCAGCAAGTAAATGCAGAACATCAACAGCCAACAGGACTATTACATCCTTTACCTGTTCTAGAGTGGAAGTGGGACCATATTACTATGGATTTTGTAGTTGGGCTACCGCGTACTCTTCAGGGGCATGACGCTCTGTGGGTTATTGTGGATCATTTGACAAAATCAGCCCATTTTCTGGCCATTCATACTAAATACTCTTTAGAGAGGTTAGCGAAGCTATTTACAAGCGAAATTGTTAAACTCCACCGAGTACCTGTTTCAATTGTGTTTGATCGTGACCCGAGATTTACATCTCAGTTTTGGCCTAAGTTTCATCAGGCTCTCGGGACAACTTTGAGGTTCAGTACTGCATACCATCCTCAGACAGATGGCCAATCAGAGCGTACGATCCAGATACTTGAGGATATGCTGAGGGCTTGTGTTCTTGATTTCCAAGGAAGTTGGGACAAGCACTTACCTCTAGTAGAGTTTGCTTATAATAATAGCTTCCATACAAGTATTGGTATGGCTCCTTATGAAGCTTTATATGGCCGTAAGTGTCGAACACCCCTCTGTTGGAATGAAGTTGGTGAAATAAAGTTGCAAAGTGTGGAACTATTTGAGGTAACCATAGAAAAGGTGAAGGTAATTCAAGACATCAAAGTAGCCCAAGACCAGCAAAAGAGCTATGCTGATAACAGGAGAAGAGATTTAGAGTTCCAAGTTGGTGACAGAGTTTTCCTTAAGATAATACCTTGGAAGGGAGTAATTTGATTCCGTAGGAGGGGAAAGTTAAATCCTCGATATATTGGGTCATTCCTAATACTTGAACAAATTGGGCCAATAGCTTATAGATTACAGTTACCACCAGAGTTAGAGAAGATCCATAATGTTTTCCATATTTCGTTGTTGAAGAAGTATGTACTAGATCCGTCGCATGCACTTGCAACACCTCCAGTAGAACTTTGAGAAGATTTGACTTTTGAAGTGAGGCCTGTTCGTATCCTTGATCGGCTAGAAAAAGTGCTTCGGGGAAAGGTGGTGCCAATTGTAAAAGTTCTTTGGAAAAGTGATCAGATTGAGGAGTTGACTTGGGAACCTGAACGGTTCATGAGAAAGAAATATCCTCATTTATTCAGTGAGTTGGATATACTGAAATTTTGAGGACAACTTTTTTGAGGGTAGAATGTTGTACCCTGTCCTAATTTAGACCTTAGGCCTATTTATATTTTTATGCTTGTATTAATGGTAAAATGGTTATTTTAAAGTAGTGCCATTTTGCATGTTTGTATAGTAGCTTTTATGTGAAAAATCAGGGGCAATTCCGTCATTTGGATCCATATTCTATGATTTTCTATTAAGAGGGCAATTAGGTCATTTCCTATATATATTTTTAAAAAAAAAGAAAAGAAAGAGAGAAACCTGTCTCCTTCTTCTTCATTTCTTTTTTTTCTTCGTTTCTTGTTCGCCCGACAACAACATTAGAAGGAATTTTTTTTCCGGCTAGCATTTCCGGTGAACTAAACTACCAAACTCCTTCCTCCCTCACTCCCGAACATGGTAAGCTTTAGATCTAATGTTTTCATTTAGTATTTCTCCCGTATTTCCTTGTTTTTTAGAAATGTATAAAAACTTTGAATTCTCTATGGATTTGTTGATTTATAGGCTCAAATTGAAGCCAATGATTTATGATTCATGTATGAGAATGTTGTTGAAGAAGTTTTATGATTTAGTGTTGTAAATTGGGAGAAAACCATAGTATAAGGGTCGGTTTTACTGTAGCAACATGAAGTTACTGTAGAACCGGAAATTTTGAGCCTTTTTTGGTATTTTTACAAGTTCCCCTTGCGTATATCCCGCAAGTGCACGGGTTTGTCGAAGTAATAATCCCGGGTGAGCGGGTATCGAATCCACAGTGAGTAGGGAGTAAAGACACTTAATTCGATTCTTAGCTATGTGGAATATCAACAATGATAAGTGTGACAATGATTCAATTCTTAACAATTAAAAGCAACAAGTATTAAAGCAAAAGTAAGGAGGAGGTAAGGCAATTGATAAAGATGGGGTACTCGGATGATGCTTCACCTAGGATAATCGCTTCAAGTGCAAGAACTCTCTATTATGCTTCCTAATCAATGTAATGGTGAGTCGTGGAAATCCTTACATACATAGTCCCAAATCTATGGTCAACTATGCCTAACTCTATTCATGTCCCAGAGGAGAGATTAAATAACCTCTCAACCTCGCACTCGAATAAAGTTGCAATGAGCTCTAGGGATTCCAGGTGATAAATCTCTTCCTAATTATAGACCTAACCCTTTGGTCCAGGCGGAAGGCCCCTAACCTCAATTAAGCCCTAGATACTAAGATCCCCTCAACGCTTCACTCCGTTGCATGCGCAACTAAGCCCTAGCAGAGATTCATCCCTTAGACCATTCACTCTATTATGGCCGCAAAGAACTCGAGGAATGGAGGTAGAATCTATCATGCCGAAGGGGAAAGGGGACGCTCCTGTACCTCTCAACTCACCCTCTCAACCCTCTCCAACCTAGCTTTGTCTAACACTCATGGTGTGTCACTCACTCACAAGGTTACCAACAAGAATTCTCAACCCTAGTGTCACTCTAGGGGAAATGTTTATACAATCAAGCATTCAAGGTTGGAACTCACAATAAACATCAATTTATTGAAAGCATAATAAAGAAGTTCAATGAAACGAATACATCCTAGGGTTCACAATCACCCAAGTACCCACTAGGGGTTTAGCTCTCCATGGAGCTAAGTACAATCAAAGAAATCGAATGTAAAAGCAATGAATCCATAAAGAAACCCCCTCGATGGTCTTGTGGAGAGTCCTCTACTGGTCGCAAGGGATCCTTTGTCCGGCCTAGGATACACCTTGCCGGATCGATGCCGACGAAAGCTCTCCCAATAACTTTTTTCCAAATGACGCACGATGTCGGAGCCATAGAACCTCTCCAAAGCCCTAGCCAATACCCCTCAAAACCCTAGCCGAAGCCCTCTCTCATGTTGGGGAAAAGATGGAGAAAAGAATACCAAAATCGGGGCTGAATCAGCTTTAAATAGGGCTGGAATCGGGCGACTCCACGGGCGTGGACGATACACACGCCCGTGTGGATTCTCTGTTTCTCTGTTTCTCTGTTTCTCGGCTTTCTGTGAACAGTGCTGCTACAGTACGAGCTACATTGGCCTAATTTCCACTCTAGCATCTCACACCTAACCTATGTCTTTGCGTTTGAACCTTAGCAAGATTTCCTCCAAAATAGGAGCATTATGATCCACATTGGCCTATTTCCTTCATACTCGGCCTCACAACCCTACCTGCATAAAAGTAACATAAAAACACACATATTAGTGTAAAAACCTGAGAAAAGTAATGCTCAACATAAGGAATGAACACTTCGCATTCATATCGCACAAGCACTTATCATATTTCTTTGGTCCACATTCAAGCTCTCCTTGCCCTGAACTCATTGGAACTAGGTTTACTCAATTCTGATGTCGTTTGGATCCAAAATGACGTTGTCTTGCCCTATAATCCTAAGGTTTCGCATTAGACATGTATAATTGTATTTTCATGCATTTTCTTTTGTCCATCATTCTTATGTTCATTAGAATTTGGATTCCCTGCTTGTATTTAGTTGGCGAAGCATCCTCTAATGGGAAGAAACTTACCGAACAGTGAGCTCGTCTCAAGACGAGATGACTGGTTCTGTGAGTGGTTAAATTTATAATTGTATAGATTTAATAAGAGTACTAAAGTATTTCTTCATGTGTTTTATCACATAAATTTGATGATAAATTGGTTTCCTTGATAGATATTTTGAGTATGAATTTACTTGAAATGGTTACACCGAGAATGCTTATACCTATTTATTTAAAAAAAAAACATGTTTACATGCAATCCCGTATTTATACGCAAATGGAATATGGTTTGATGTATATTTCCATATTTATATGCAAATGGTACATGGTTTTATGTACATTTCCTTGTTTAAACATTGTATGATGGATTCTTTGAATTGGAAATTGGAAAGAATTATATTGTGGCATTCAGTTTTGATGGTGACGGCGGACTTTAGTCCGCACTGTAGTGTAGGATTCCACGGTCCGGCCTGGTGGGAGGCAGCGTGATTAACCCTTGTTTACCTTTGTCAAAAGGTGCGCGGAGCCATTGACAGGGGGTTCTTTTATGTGAGAAACCAGGGGTCACCACATGGGGATCTCAATGGCCAACACCAAGGAAAGGCAACCTTTTTAATTTTTTTTTTTAAAAAAAGTTTTAAAAACTCCTTGGTGGTCCCATAGCTAGTCGCGGCCACGATTAGGGTGGGAATTGTTTTAGGCCAGCCTGTGTTTTGGAGCTATGTTCATTGTGTTTTAAAATGTTATTTGCTTTTGATTAACCTTGTGTTATTTGTTAATATGTTGAATGCTTGAAATTAATTTTATATGTTATTATACCTGTGGAATTACTATTTGAAATATTTTATCACTCTATTACATCTATGCTGACACCACTCACTGGGTAACATCTGTTACTCACCACTCCCTTTCTTTTATCTTTTCAGACTGCGACGTTGGAGAGCGTTGTGCTATGCAACAGTAGAGTGATTTATTTGTACTTCTTGTTTAGGTTTGTTATAGTATGCATGTAAAATTTATGGATCCACTAGACTTGACCTTTATATGTTGTTCATGTATTTGTATTTTCTGGTTGTATCAGAAACCTTGGTTTGTACTGTTGTTGATGCTACTTGTGTTTAGGGCCCCTAGTATCAGGGAACCCAATTGTGATCTTATTATTATTTTGTTATCTAGGTATGTAATTGTGATAACAGGTTTATATTGAGCCTTAGTATCAGGGACCTACTTCTTGTCGATGTGGCGGTTGCCACGTGACCGGTTAAGTTCGGGGTGTGACATGGTTTGTACCAACCGTTGGGGTAAGTTTTATTTACGGGAGAAGTTTTTAATAACAAGAGTATAGGTGGTTATAACCGCATCTATAGCTACTAAGTTTTCATTACCCCTCAGTAGTTTTAGAGGTGGTTATAACCGCCTCTATAGCTACTAAGTTTTCATTACCTTCAATAGTTTTAGAGGTGGTTATAACCACCTCTATAGCTACTAAGTTTTTATTATCCTCAATAGTTTTAGACGTGGTTATAACCGCCTCTATAACTACTAAGATTTCATTACTCCTCAATAGTCTTAGAGGTGGTTATAACCACCACTAAAAATTATAGGTGGTAGAGGAGGTTATAACCGTCTCTATAACTACTAAGTTATCATTACTACTTAATAGTTTTAGAGGTAGTTATAACCACCTCTACAAATTATAAGTGGTAGAGGCGGTTATAACCGCCTCGCTAGGTAATAATTTCTTGTATGTTCATACTTTTAGAGGTGGTTATAACTACCTCTAAATTTGTTCATTAATTGAATTGAATTGAATTAAATTTTAACTTTTTTTCTAAATAATAAATAAATTTGTTTAACCTGTAAATGAAAAACATAAATTTTTTATTACATTCAAAAATATCCTAAATTCAATTTCATTGAGTTTTATTAATATGTTATGAGTTAAAATGCAATGTATTTTGAGTAATAACAAAATATAAGAGTTTTACACTATTTATGTACTTTCATTACAAAATATGTTTTGAGTTAATTACACAAAGTAAAAAGCTTCATGTGTCCTCATCTTCAACCATCTTGATCTTTAACCATGAATTCTCCAAAATCTACGAAAACATTAAAAAAATCCAATATTATTCAATCAAAATCCAATCTTATATTTAGAATAACCAAATAAAACCTACATACAAAACACTAATTTATAAAAACTTAATTGAAAATTGGATATTTTTAAAGGGCAGAAAGGTAAAAAACAGGCAAGCAAAGAAACAACTCTCAATCAATTCTACAGCATTCAGTCCTTTTTATCAAAGACTTACTCGACAAGAAGAAAATAGTGTTTCAATTATCGAATAAAGAGATTAACCAAATTAAGCAAAAAATGTGGCAAAATATAAGTGCTAAAAGCATGATGCATCAATTGTCAGATTCAATGTTGCTTTAAACAACACACATCATGATTATTGTCAAGATAAATCAGTTAATTATAGGTTAGGTATCTACCACTTCAAACTCGTCGATTTCATTCGATGTGTATCTGCTAAATAAAGCTTGATTTGATTTTCATGTGACCGTAAATCATAAGAAAAAAATATCTCAAAAATGAATCAATTTGGTTCCTATACATTAATCACCATGAATCCCCAAATAGAAACTAATAGAATTGCAAAACAATCCTTCTTGCAATAAAATAGTCACTTCAATTCCCCTACAAAACTCACAAAAATGGAGATAAAAAGATCTCAATTTTAATCAGCATAACAATAAACACAATGCTAATCCCCAAAATCACAAATCAAAGATCAAATCAAACTATACAACATACAGAACATCAATCAATCTTTAAAAGTAAGAACATGCAGAAAAAAATAAAATAGATACAAGACAAAGTAAGAGAATAAAAGATCACAACTTTACCTCCTCAATCAGCATTAGAAACCACCTCAAAACAATTCAGAATCAAAAGAAGCTCAAGAAGAAAAGTGATAACTCCCAATCAATGGAAACAAAATCAAGCAATGAAACATAAGTGTTTGGTGTACAAAACAAAATTAACACTAAAAATGGCTTCAGATCTTCAAGAAATCGATTGTTTTCTCATCTGTTTACCCAAAAGACATAGCAACAAATAAAAGATGAGAAGAAGAGATGGACAAAAACACAAAGAGAGGGAGAGAGAAAGAGAGAAAGCGAGAAAGAGATATCCCAGGTGAGGAAATCTCCCAACCAAGAACAAAGCCTTAAACAATGACATGAAAGTTTGTCAACTAGTGGTCTTCTTCTCTACAATTTCTCAACAACTTCTTCTCTCACTAGAAAAATTCCTCCATTGTTGACTTTCCAATGGATTCGCCCTCAAAATTCCCTTTTTTTGTCTCCATTAACTGATTAAAAAAATGAAAAATTGTAACTTTTTTTTCATCCAAGATATGGATATTCTCAGATTTAATACAAAAAAAAATTTGGATTTTTGAGGAAAAACAAAAAACCTCAACTTCTTTTACTTTCAATCCTAATAATTCATTTTAAAAGATTCAACTTCAATGGAAACATCATTGAGAAAAAACATTCAAGAAGTTGACTTCTCATTGTCCATGAACTTGTCTCCATTAGTCAACAATCAAGTTGAAGAAGCAATGAGTGTATTAATATATCTCTTTCAAACTTGCTAAATACTTAGATATATAAGTTAAACCACTTAAACAGGCAACATTATTAATTGTGCATGTGGGTTCTCCTACTTATGGATTTTATGTATACTTTGTTCATCCTGACAAGAAAAACGGGTACCTAATGAGTGCTGAAAAAAAAATTAGATTAGAAACATTATAGCTCAAAACATGGTGCAATGAAAATAGAGAGACAGAGATTTACTTTTCTAAATAAAACTAATGATGAAAATTGTAAATTTTGAGCAAAAAAAACTCTACTTCAAAGCTAATACCCAACAAACCTCTAAAGCCACATGATGTTTAGATTTTGTCCAATGATATCAGTTAACAGATGCAACATCTTCAACCTATGGACATCATTACAGAAAGATATTTTACTTTATTATTTAAGAATGAAAAGCGATAAAAAGTAAAACAAACAATTTACTTCCTCGGCGGGTGCATTAGACATCCTATCATTTAAACTTCTTTCAGCCATAAACCCTCCAAAGAACTCCTTCATATCAGCCAAATTTGAGCTTAGCTTCTCATATTTATCCTTCATCTTAGCCAATTCCAATTTAACTTCCTCAGTGTGTCTTTTAGACACAACCTTTGCGTGTGTGTACCACAAGTGCATGAGTCATCGAAATAATGAAATACCCCACTGAGTGGCTAGTCGAATCCACAGGGAATAGATGCTCGAAAAGAAATGATACTATTTAGCGAGAGTGAAAACCAATTTGAGATGTTACGTCAAAATATCAATGTAAATAAAAGTAAAAGAGAAAAGAGAGAGCAAGAAGAATAAATAGAGGTAATCAACAGTAAAATGGGGCACTTGGACACTGCTCACACTAGGACTATTGTTTCAAGTGCAAGAATATTATTATGTCTCATAATTGAAGTTTAATGAGTCGTGGAGATCTAAAGACACACGGTCCCAAACATAAGGTCAATTGTAACTAGTCCTTTACACTATGCCCCGAAGGAAAGGGATACTCTCGACGCCTACACTGTGTAGGACTTCTTGAAGTTCTAGAGATTCCAAGTGATAAATCCTATTCCCTAATATAGGTCTAACCATTTGGTCAAGGCGAAAGACCCCGTCACAATTAAGCCCCAGCACTAAGGATTTCTCAACACTTCACTCTGTTTTTCACACAACTAATCCCCAATATAGTATGTCTCTTAGCACTTCACTCTATCATGACCGCAAAGAACTCTTATAACATGAAGGTTGGATAAATAACACCGGAAGGGAAAGGGGACATTCCGCTACCTCTCGACTCAGCCTCTCAACCCTCTTCTACCTTGCTAAATCTAATCCTAATGAAGTATGACTCATTCACAAGGACTACCAAGATAGATTCTCAATCCTAGTGTCACTCCAAGGGAAAATCCAATCAACAAGCGTAAAAAATTGAAACTCAATTAAAATATCAATTAAAAAAACATAATAAGAGTCAATTGAACAAAATCATCCTAGGGTTTACAAGTCCAAGCAGTCACTAGGGGTTTAGCTCTCCATGGAGCAATACAAAATCAATAATGAAATCAAAAGTAAGTGCAAGCAATCCATAGAGATAACCCCTTTGTCATCTGTGTCGATGGTTTTGAGGAGCTGCCTCGTCTTCTCCAAAGATTTCCTTGTCAGGCCTTGGGCACACCTCACCGAAATCAATGCCGACGAAAGCTCCCCAATAGCTCTCCTCCAAAGAAACTCGATGTTGAATGCCGTAGAACCACTCCTAAATCCCAGTAAAAGCCTCTCCAAACCCTAGCCAAACTCTCCTCAAAAGATAGGCAAAAGATAGGAAGAAGATCCCCATTAAAACTCTCAAAGCGGTATTTATAAAGCTGAAATGGGGCATCCACATGGGCGTGTTGATTTCCAAGCTTCATTTTCTTGCTCGCTATAAACAATAACTGCTATAGTGATTTACTACAATACTTTGCCAAGATACTCTTGAATTCATTTTCTTCATCGAGGCCACACGATTGGGCACACATCCATGAGGTAAATCATGTCGCATCTTCAATTAAACCGCAT
The DNA here is from genome assembly GCF_009730915.1 of Dioscorea cayenensis subsp. rotundata. Taxonomy (NCBI): domain Eukaryota; kingdom Viridiplantae; phylum Streptophyta; class Magnoliopsida; order Dioscoreales; family Dioscoreaceae; genus Dioscorea; species Dioscorea cayenensis. The sequence goes on from NC_052489.1 coordinate 8,592,206, forward strand.
TGATGAAGCTCTTGGAAATATTGCACAAGTTGGAACACATGAGTGTAATTGCCTTTTTGCCCCTTCAATTTGTATATTCACTTGAGAATTTTGGAGGTTGGCACGCACCAACATATCTGTGATCACAACTTATGCCTTGACCCTTGTTCGATACAAGAATTCCATCAACAATCACATCCACGATCTACCTTTTCTTCCTTTCTTCCAAACTTGCCTCCACAACCCCAAATGCACAAAAGAACACAAATGCACATGCATGAGCTATAAAATTTGATAAAAGTGATGCACAATGTAAGAAAAGTATACTTCGTATTACTTATACACAAGTACTTATCAAACTCTACGACACTTAAGCTTTTGCTAGTCCTCAAGCAAAAATAAAACATTCAAGCATCTAAGAAGGAAAACTAAAGTGCTTGGCCTTAGGTTCACAAAAAGCATGCAAAAGAGGCATTCTACAAGTAAGGAAAAATTCAAACACCGGATAAGAAAAATCATTGCTCTAGCTAAAAACTTGAATAAAAAAGGACAACAAACCCTATATTGTGTAAGTGTGTATAAACTCACTCCAGTCAACCCAACATGTACTCCTCAAAGTTCTTATTAACAAGGACTTATTTATAAACAACAAGAGAAAGTAGTAGCTTCACACATCCTCTAAAGTAGCCCTTTCCTAAGCAGCCGAAAAGGTGGCTTTTACATTTTCAAGGTGGTAGCTCTTTTTACCGGGGTAATAGCTTTCACTCATACCATGAGATAGCTCTGTCTCTCATTAGGGCATAACTAGTATCCAACTTATGAGAGTAGCTTCATATTTCAAAGGTGGTAGCTCTTTCCACCCCCCCCCCCTAATGCACAAACAAAACAAACACTTTTTTTTAAACTGAATTCAAACACAAAACAAGCTAAAACAATCGCTTAAGTGTTGAACTTGAGTTTCCATAAACTTTAATAAATGAGTAGTGCCACAAAAGATAATTAGGAAAAAATTCCCTAAAATTCAAGTAAAACTAGAGCATGATAAAATTCAATGTTAAAAATTCTCCTAAACTCAAGAATACAACTGTTGCAACTGAGGTGTGCAGCCATAGCCTACAAGAGCATGAAAATATAACTCATAAGTATAGAACACATGTAATGTAACCCCCCACACACACACACACACACACACACAAGCTGTACATTGTCCTTAATGTACGCATGAAAGCACAATAAAGATTAAAACAAGTAAAACATGTATGTGGAGATGGGCAATTGAAACAATACTCCCCTGAACTCCTAGTGTTGCATTTGGTGGAGCTAATTTCATTAAGAGTTGAGTTCCAACGGGTTGTGAAGTATACACGGCTATGTGAAATACCACATTGACCGTGCCAATGACTATTCCTCAAATCCAAGACTCACAAGACAATCTGCACGTATACACAAGGGGGTTCAGTAAAGCTCAACAAAAAATTTTGCTAAAATACTTTGCCTAAATACTCCTGAATTCATTTTCTTCATCGAGGCCACATGATTGGGCACACATCCATGCTGTAGTTCATGTCGCATCTTCAATTAAACCACATTGATGAAGCTCTTGTAAATGTTACACGAGTTGGAACACATGAGTGTGACTGCCTTTGTGGCCCTCCAATTTGTATATTCACTTGAGAATTTTGGAGGTTGGCACACACCCACATGTCTATGATCATAACTTATACCTTGACCTTTGTTCGATACAAGAATTCCATCAACAATTGCATTTACGACTAATTTTGCTTCCTTTCTTCCAAACTTGTCCCCACAACCGTAAATGCACAAAAGAACACAAATACACACAAATGAGCTATAAAATCTGATAAAAGTGATGCTTAATGTAAGAAAAGTATACTTTGTATTACTTATACACAAGCACTTATCAAAACCATCCAAAGAACTCCTTCATATCAGCCAAATTTAAGCTTATCTTGTTATATTTATCCTTCATCTTAGCCAATTCCAATTTAACATTCTCCAACTCAGATTTATGATTGTTGTCAGTAGTTGAAGCACTTGTGCTAGTGAATTTCAATATGACACTAAAATACCTACTTGGAGTAGGGTCTAATCCCAAACCACGTACCCTACCATTATGTTCAGCTCCATAAATCTTTTGAAATACCATTTCATTTATTTCATTTTGTTCAAAATTTGCACTTGAACTTGTGTAACTAACTTGGAGATCATATGTTGCTTCGTGTAAATTCAATTAAATATTATTCAAAATAGAAACAAAAAACAATATCATCAACTGAAATGTTGAGAAAATAAAATAGGAATTATACTTTGGGGGATTTTCACACACACACACACACACACACACACACATCACATACATTTATAATATATCTCTCAATCATATAGTTTGTAATTCATGCATAAGTAACATAAAGATAGATACTAAAAACTTTTGGTAAAAAAATTAAGTTCTCACCATATTTGATTAACTAAAATTAATAACAACATAAATATGAAATTAATTAGCACTAGTTTGTAATTCATGCATAAGTAACATAAAGATAGATACTAAAAACTTTTGGTAAAACAAGATACATACCTTCTCTTTGAAAATAGAATCCAACAACTTATGTAGAAAATGGTTGAAAGGTCCGAGATATACAACTCCAAAGAGCTGGAAATGATCAGAAAAATTATGCCAATGTGCATTACTATTTCACTATTGATGTTTACCTAAAATCACTAATACACATTTGTTTATATATATGAGAAAACATCTGATGAAATTATATGAATAAACATTACATATTCAGCATGAGAAAACAGTCTGAAAATCACAAGCTCATTAGTAAAGTAAACATTCCATGTAGAAAAAAGAACACATACCTCTAAATCAAATAACTCAATGCAATTTACAACAAAGAAGTCAATTCACAACACCAATTTTCTTATTCTAGTAACCATAAGGAACATGACATTAGGAATCATATGAAATCATTCTGATCTCCACTTGTGGTCATACATGCAAGAAAGAAGTGACAAAGGCAGAAACTAAATAGAAGAAGCTCACAATTTCAAGTGTACATGAAAATTTTAGGAAACCACAATGACTTCAAAACAACATTCCATTTAACTGAAACCCATAACCATTAATTCTGGATCTAAACAGAGCTAACAAATCAATGCCAGCTATCTCAAAGAAACTTATTCACACTCATTTGGTTTTATATAAATCCTTAATAATTTCCGTTCCAAAAAACAGCAATCAAACTAAGCTCTACTTCACCTCCTTCAAGTACTTTGTTACAATATAAAACCATCTCATAGCAAACAATTAAAAACATTCTATCCCTAAGAAAACTAACTGATTAAAATAAGTTGTCATAGGATAGAAGCATTTGCAAGAATTAAAAAAAAAAAAATCAAATTCAAAGAAGTAGTAGGATGCTATTTAATGATAGAAAAATCACAATTTCTACAAAAAAAAATTCCTATATGCACATCAACAAATATCTACGTAATTCCCATGTTCAGAAAAGCCAAGAAGAGTATAATCCAATCAATTTGCCTCTGTCACCCATCTACCAAACTTGGCAACTTTAGTAAAAGCAAAAATATGATTGAACAAGATTTGTAATCAATCCTTTGTGCCACTTCTTGGTTAAACATTTTACTTTTTTTTTCTTTACTAATGTCATAAAGAACTTTCCAATTCACACATTTCTATTTCCGAATCAAGAAAAAACTGGCATTATGTAAAGATCATAGCAATTGAGTAGTTTCCTTTAGCTTATTAATGTTCTCACTCAGTTTACTGGCTAGGACTGTGGGAATGCTTGATTCCTGCATCATGAAATAAAGCACAATAAAGTACATGCATCAAATATTTGCACACGTCAGAGAAGTGCATCAAAGAGGAAATAAAGCACACATCAGTTGGACCTATACTTCTTCTGCTTTCAAAAGGAAACTTTAGTTAAACCATTGCTTCCCTGATCCATAGGATAGCTGAGATTTATTCAACAAATAATTAAAAATTTCCATTCAACGTTTGAAAAACTTGTGCATGAAACATATAACAATTTGATAACTTGTGCTTGCAACATACAACAATTTGATTATTTGTGACCTATCTATGATTCCGACTGCTTGCTCAATCTTCCAAAAAATAAATAAATAAATAAATTCTATTCAATGGACTATCCATTGAATGAGCTCTAAAGATATTAAAACAATGATCATAACACCAATGCACCCATGGATAAAGACTATTTCTAACTAACTATTGTGTTATATGAAATACCAGTTCAAACCACAATCTATTTAATAAGAAGGAGAGTAACTAATTTGCTTCATTGGTTTTGACAGTTAAGATGATTTTTCCTATTTATAGAAACATGCTTGACAAAAAATTTGTGTTCATTACAAACTTCATAACTATTTCCCGGCACACATGGGCGTTTCTTTTTAATAGCCAATCCCATGTTCACTAAAAATTTTGATATATCATTTTTAACATAAATAAAAAGGATCTATGTTATTTAACAACAGTAACTACTCTGCGTTGGGTCTGCATAAGAATCCTTATAGCTGCTAGTTTGAAGTATGAGATTCATAGTCTTGTGAAAGCCTAAAAAAAGGCTACCTAACAATCAACATCCTATAAATAAAGAAAAGAAGAACATTGGGCAATAGGAAAAATATGTTGGTTGAGAGGCTGAAACCCACTCAAGAACAAAGTCACTAGCGAAAGAAAAAGAAATTATTGAACAAAAAATTTGAATTGAAAAATATTGAACCAAATCCAGAACAAGGACAAGGTTCATAGCCTTCCATCAGATGCACCAACGCACATCTACCAGTCAAGTAAGACACTTATAACTCAAACTTTCTCAAGAAATATTAAAAATGAAAAAAAAAAAAATCTAATCTTCCTGAGTTCTCTCAAAAGCAACTATAATTAATTGCTTCCAAGTACAACCACTCATTTGAAAATGGCATGTGCAAGCTCACACAAAATCTTCAAATAAGAAAAGAAGGCCTTTATTCCCATAATCCATTAGGAAAATATACACACCAGAGAACCAAAGAATATGAATATCAGGTTCTGATAGCAATATTGTTGATCCAAGTTTCATATTTGAGCTATATAGCAGATTGTTTGAAACAGGGGAAAGGACTAACCTGGAGGTGAATGCTAGCTAATGTCAGTAATGAAACAGGAGTTAAGCTTCAAGATGATTTCTTTCGGTTTGTGTTGTCTATGTGAGAAACCTACCCAGTTGGAGTACAGTTGGATACATGGCTAAGAAAATAAACTGAAAGAATCCACTTCCTCTTAATCCATGAGCAATCAAGTTCAATCAAACTTTTGGGTTTAGTACATATCTAACCCTAATCAATTTATTGCGAGTATTTAGAGGCATGAAAATATGAGTAGGCACATAAAAGTACGAGTAGCCCATAATAAATAATATAGTTCAAAGTTAAATGACCTAAGGTTTGGGGCTTAGATGTTTGGACTTGTCTTGCAAGGTCACTGTTTACTAAAAATTATGATTATAATTATAATAGTTCACAAACCTAGCAAATGTCTCAAAAGTTATATACACAATACTTGATGTTTGGCACTAAATCTCAAAAATTATGTAGATTAGATACTATCATAAAACCAAATCCAATCATCAAGTATTATGTATATATCTGGCACCAAATCACTAGTGAGATAAGGTTAGATATCAGCCAAACTAATGCAGCAGATATTTTCTTGATTCCAATAAACTCTTTTAAGATAATCCATAAAATGTCAGGATTTATTTTTTCTAAATGAGAGAAATTTTGAGGTTTTGAAAAAAGGTTGTTTTAAGTTTCAATTTATATAGCAAAACAAATGGTCTAGTAAGTCAGACACAAGCTACCCTACATAGCATAACTTGGAACATTACCAGGTCATGCCCAGAAGAACATGTAAATGCAATAATGAAGGAAGAGGATAAAATAAAACCCAATTTTGACTGAAAGGCCTTTGTTCCCAGTTTCTGGTTCATCTTGTTTTGTTCAAACCAGCTCCAAGTATTTTCTATAAGAAACAAAGAATGATCAGAAATTGCTGCCTCACTGTAAGTAATAGAATTTTGTTCAAGTAAAATGTTTAATTAGTAATTTATTGAAGTACCTTAGCTAAACTTGACAGACCACCATTACATTCATTGAAGAGCTTTTGAATATCACGAAACATTTCATAGTATCTAAAGCATTCGAGATAGACATAAGATTCTGATAACTGGTGCAAATCACATTACACATTATAACCTACATATCACCAAAACAATAAGAGGAAGACCAACCAACATAGCAAACAATTATATTCCTTTGAAAAGGGGAGAAAATGAAGGGAATAATAGAGTTTCACTAAACTGATATCAAACAAGGGCTACAAAAGAAGTGGAAGTTCATAAACCATGTAGCTTCAGGTATTCAGCTCAAGTTGGGGCCACTTCAAATTTAAATCAATCATATCCCAAACAAGATATTTTTACTACTGTAAAATTTCATAATGTGGGTCAGTGTTTCTTCAGAATCAATGTGGGAAGGATATAATAATATTATAATTGTGTTTGTGTTCAGTGAGAAATTAAACTTGAAACCTAGCCAATCTATGGACTGAGTGCTACACTGAGATCCCAAAATATCACAAAACAGGCCAAGTTCACTAGTTTCAGATTGTTTACAAACCTATTCTTAACATTTCCTGGTTTCCATAACATAGGTAGACAACAAGAATTTTATATCAAGCTTTAGAATGTTTGGGGAGCACAGAATACGCCTAAAGCAACTGTTCAAAACTTCCTTTTCATTTTCATATAACATGATCAAGTCAAAGATGTAAACTTTGTTCTCCAAAGCAATTTGTATGAAGGACACCTGAGACACAAATTTGTCAAAATCAATGAGAGTCCATTAAGAAGTTCATCTCTATCATAGAGAAAGACATTGAGCATACTGGCAGCTCAAACAAGTTTATAGACATTCTCAAAGAACTGAGACACAAGTTTCAGCATGATACAACCAATATATACCAGAGCATATTATTTCCATAGAAAACCAATAGCATATTTGAACAAACATTACAACTAAAAATTCAAGTCAGTGTCCTGTCTTTGAACTTAATTTCAGGCAAGAGGGTACATTTATTGTAGCAAAGTTTTTGATCATTGCCTTCACAGTTTGGTTTATTTCATATCAAACATTGAGTAACTTCAATTCCTGAAATTCATATCAAGCAAATGTTTCAACTCTATTCAATATGTTATAACGTGCCACTTTTAAAAATGAAAAGACAATTAAGGGTCTGAAAATCACACAGAAGGACAAGAGAATATTATCAATTCAATATGCATTCTATTGTAGTTTAGTTACCTTGTTAGGTTTGCTAGCCCTTCTCATAATTAGGCTTCCACTCATAGTCAACAAGCATAAGAGTCGGAGCCTTGCAGTTTAGGAAAAAGTACAAAAAATTCTATATATCCAAATATAAAACCCTTGTGCACTTGTAATCAATGAAAAAAGATATTAAATTATTTAAAAGCAACTAAGCAAGCAAACAATTAATGAAATATAATAATCCTCAATGGCATCTTTTGCTAACAACCATGAATTATGAAAAGAGGATAATAATTCATTAATATATATATATATATATATATTATTTTGTTGCATAGTCCAACCCTATTTGAGCAGCTAGAAAAGTGAAAGAGGTCTAGAACCTTGTTCAATTACAACCCTTAAGTAATGATTTGTTTACAAACATTCAACAAAAATCAAATAAAGCAGGCCATCAAGAAGAAAAACAATGGTCACTACCCTTAAGCATCTCTCTAAAAACCACAAAAGAAACACTGAATCCAAACGAGCAACCCAACCATTATGGAATCTAATGGCATGACAACTCAAAACAATAACAAAATCAAGCTAAAAAAAAATTGGGGAACGAAAAAAAAAAAAACCTAGAATCACTAACCCGAACATCACATTCATAAAAAACCCTCAACAAAGCACTTGACCTAATCAACCATTCAGAAATCTAAAGGCAAAAAGGAAAAAACCTTACCCTTCTTTTGACTCAGAGATCAAGACCACACAATCCCTAAAATCAGGATCTAACTTAACAAAACACAAAGAAAACGAATCAAACCTTAGTCCCCCAAAATCAAATGACATTAATCACATACTAATAGAAAAGAAATTCAAATCAAGCTTGCGGTGAAAATCTGAGCACCATACAAGTTCTAGCACCTCAACGTCGACCGAAGACCGGAGGGAATGAAGAAGAGAGGACTGAGGCGGTGTTTAGGACTCACCGGTGGTGGTGCTTCGGTGCTGCGGTACGGTGAAGATCAGCACCCAGCGGCGATTGTGTGAGTGAGTACTCTGCAGTGCGGCTGTGCAGCGAAGATCAACACCCGACGATGATCGTGTGAGTGATTAAGTGATGTTTGTGTGGGAGTCAGTCAGTGGAAAGAGAGGGAGAGAGAGAGAGAGAGAGAGAGAGAGAGAGAGAGAGTTGTTTTTTTTTAAAATTTTAAGGGTGTTTTGTAAACCGGCTTTATAGTTTATTAAAAAAAATTATAACGTAATTATGGAGATGGTTTTTAAAAACCCCCTCTAATAAACTACTTCTAAAACTGAAAATTGGTGTAGTGTCTTCTTCCTTATTTTATTTTATTTTGTTATTTATTTATATATATATTTTTTTTTTGAATCTCCCCTCCCCAGAGTAGTGTTCAACCTCAATTTTTATGCATGGCCTTCTTTGTTAGCCATTCATTATCAAGTAAAAGGTTCGTATGGCTATCAAATGGGTTTCCTCCTTATGTTAGAAGGCGCATTGATAAGTTTTGATGCATGATTGGCAGCAGATTTTAGTGATAATATGTAGCATTTTGAGAGGTGAAGTTGTTATACCAATGCTGATATAAAATGTGCAAGTAAGGATGTTGATTTTGGTGCCTGAAGCTGCAGTCGATTATTATCTAACCATTTTATCCTTAGCCAATCATTACTATTACAAGATTTCTCTTGTAGATTTTGGTTCAAAAGATTTTGTTTATAGTTAGTGCAATAATATATAATATCCAAAGGTAATGAGCAATTTTTAGAGGCTATTATAATTGTTTTAAAATATGTTTAGTTTTTGAGACATTCATAACACAATTCCATTTGAAATAACAAAAACATAGATAGTGTAAAGAGTTCTCTTGAGCCAACACTAATATATTACTGAAGGTATTCTATTTTTTACTATTTTGTAACATAATCTTCATCCATAATTCAAAGATAAGAATTCTAACTTGGTATATCAAAAATGTGTTCAATCACTATCACAGTCCCAAATAGATTTCATCAAAATAAATACTTTTAGTTAAGCATACTGTTTGTAACATTATTTTCCAAATAAAATCTCATCATCCTTCGGATACATCATGTTTCTTGCAAAGTTCTAAACATTGCCAAAGAAAGTCTTACCTTCTCAAACCAAGTCTTCCATCAATAATACCCTTAAAAACATAAAAAAAATATATATTAAGTGATATGATCAAACTATCATTAAATTTAAGGGAAAATATTAGTTACACACTTACTAATTATATGTGAAAAATCTTGAAGAACTAAATCCACCTATGCTTACACCAATAGTATCCAACGATTCTAACAAGAGAACAATTGAAATAAATAAACAATTTAATCAGTATGGAAAATAATGTAAATAAATTACAAAAATACAATACTTATAGTGTCTAGATCTTCAATATCATCTAAATTATCGGCTGGATCATAGAGAGTTTAAGCTCCTACAATAATAGCAAAATGGTAACTACAAGATCAACAGTAATTTATTTACAAATGAAATAATAAATAACATACCTGGAGGATATCCTAATAACTAGCTTTGTGTACACATCAATAGCTTAACGGTATCTGGCTGAAGATGACTTCTATGAGTAGTCAACATTTTCTCACTCATGATAAAGCAGACTCTGAATCAACTGTGGATATAGGAATGGAAAGAATATCTCATGCAATAACCTGCAAGGTCAAAAACTTCATCCCTTTTACCTTCCACCATACTAAAACAGCAAAGTCTGTTTTTGAATTAATCACCACATCATCTTCAAGATAATGATCTAACTCTATCATCATCATTACTTTAACCTTTTTTCTTCTTTGCGTAAATGCTAAAAACTCTTCCTTGTCAAGATTAGCATCGGCTTCTTTTCAAGAAACATTACTCCCTATAGTACTCTTATCCTTAAAAGTATCATAAGCTTTAAACAGCTTTAGTAGAATATCTCGAATTTTCTCAATTTTCTCATCATATTCTAAACTGAATAAATTGGAGAAATAAAATTCAATTGTATCAAACATGTGATGAGGATCTAAAACTGAAGCAATTGCCATCATTCCATGTACTGCACCCTAATAGTTGTCATAGTTCTCCATCATCAACATAGCCATTTCACTAATCATAACATCATCATCATCCAAGTACCATTAGTTCAAAGCTATCTTTATTTGACAAACTTTTTTAAAGAATAAATTTGTAGTTTGATATTTTGTACCAGAAAATATTTCAGTGATTGTGTAAAACATCTTTAGCTTCTCATATATTTTCTTAGTAAACTCTCAATCAGTCTCATTTGGCAAACATTTGTATTGAGATTCACGTTGCCTTAAACGGAAAAAAAATCCTTATAGACAATAGTAGTCTCTAACATCATATATGTGGAGTCCATCTCGCTAGGCAATCTAAAATCAATTTTTTGATATTTGAGAACTTCAACTGTTTTACTTATTCTTCAATTTTGTCAACCCTTTTAGGTGTAGCAGACCAAATAAACAACACTATCTCTAATCTTCTCAATCTCATCCTTAATAACATCAAGCCCATGTTTAACAATTATATTTAGAATGTGTGCGCAACAATGCATATGCAAGAAACAACCCGACAATATCAAATGATTTTCTTCAAACTTATTTTTAACCTCAACAATCATAGCATCATTTGTAGAACAATTATCAACTGTAATCGACAATAAGTTTTGGTCAATATTCCAATCCAACATACACTCAACCAATGCTTGAGCTAACACTTACCTAGTATGAGGGCATATCACATACATAAACCTATTTACAAAAGCAAGTAACATTGTATGAGGACATGACACATAAATTTAACATATTTACAAAAGAAAGTAACATACTAGATAATCAATTAATTATTTAAGAAGTCATAAAACATACCTCAAAAGTTTACTTTGAAATATCCATGAGTTATCAATAAAATGTGCGCTAACCACCATAAATCCTTCTTTTTTTTTTTGGTTGCTTGAACTCCACATGTCAGTTGTTAGTACAATTCTACTTTCATTTTTCTCAAGGAATTTGATTGCCTTTGCTCTTTCAAGCTTATATAGCTTGAAAATGTCACTTTTGATAGTATTGCTTGTTTGACACTTGAACAACGTTTGTAGAGAAGTACAAAGCTCCTAAAAAGCATGATGATCAAGCATAGAGAAAGGATAATCATGAATTGTGATCATTGAAGCCAACCTATTTCTTGCCACATCTTGATCAAAGGTTTGACTTTTGAGATCTTTAGTCATAGCATCTTTCATCAATATCCTTTACCTTATGTCCATATTGTATCTCCTAGTACATGTTTTTGAATGGTGGCGTAATGATTTGTTTCTATCTTTACACCGGCCACCAACAACTTCTTGCAATGCTTACATTCAGCTTTAATAATCCCATTCACTGTCTTCTTAGTAAAAGTTTGCCAAACATCTATGAATTTCTATTGGAGTTTCCTTCATTGGTAGTTTGAATATCAAAAGCTTCAATAGACGCTTCAACTGCACTATGTGTATGTGGGTTTTCAGCCTCCAATAGAGTAGGAGCTGACTCTTGCGATTCAATTTCTGCTAGAGTGAGAGAAGAACTTTCACTTATTGACATATTGACAAACCATAAAAAATTTAACATCGATATTTATAGGAGAAAACCAACTATATGCACTGAATAATAAGAAAAACAACTTTAGAGCAAATGAAATAAAAAATTCAAATTCAAAAATCCAATGAAGAATGTGAATTCATACCCTTAATCCTTTGGTTCAACCCTTGCTAAGAAGGTTCCAAAACTAAATAAATGTAAATGAAAAGGATCGGGGGATTACCAGGGGCCTCTTGATCTCCGATGAACTCGAGTCCTTTTTGCGGCGGAGAGGTGGATGTAGAAAAGGAGAGGAGAGGAGAGTTGTTTAAGGCAGCAGCTGTGGTGGAGACTTCGGTGATTCCAAAATGGAGGTGAAGCACGGTGGTGAGGGTGAGTCTGAGAGTGGATTTGACGCTTTGTTATGCCATGATACCAAACCAGAGAGGCAAAGAGGACCGGCAGAGGGGAGTCAAGAGTGACCGAGTAAGGGGTTAGGGATTTGTCGATTTGAGGGGTTTTGTTTTGTTTTGTTTTTTTACGGATTTTTTTTAATATTTAAAATTTAAAGAGATAAACAATTATAATAAACTAAATCATGAGATTTATATTATTATTTGATATGCATAATAATTATAAATATTATAATTACAATAATTTTATTTATTTATTTTTAACTGATCTCAATTAAAAATATTTTAAAATTAATTAAAATAAAATATTAATTGGCCAAAAAGATAAACACATATTCATTTTTTCCATAATGCTAATAGTCAATATTAATGTTTTAAAAAATTTATTTTAATACATAATTGTTTATCTTAAATTAGATAAAAAATTATATGTAACAAATTGATTTATATGAGATAACAAGTTAATTGATTTTCATTGCAATCTATTTTAAATTATATGTACAAAACTTTAAATGAAAATTATAATTTCAAAAATATTTTTAAATAAAAAATATTGATAATTTAAAAATTGATAAAAATTTGATATAAAAATATTGTTGAAATATAAACTTCAATTAATTGTAAATTATTAGATCGATTGTATTGCAACAACAAAAAAGATATTTGTAATTTAGTTCTAAATTAATTACAAATTATTAAAAGGGCTGTCTTGCTAAACCACGAAGGTATTTATATTTTAATCCTAAATTAATTACGATTTATTGAAAAGAGAAATTTATAAATAATATGTAGTATGAATTCATTTATTATAGTGTTTTATTATTAATTTATAAAAGACAAATATTGTCAAATGAAATTAGAAAATCATCATAATAATGAGAGAATTTATAAATAATTTTTAAAATTTAGATTCAATGTGTTGATTTAAAAATTTGAGTAACAATGTACTTGGTTAGGTTTCAATTTTCAAATATTATTATCAAAACCATCGCAATTATGTCGGTGCAAATATTATTTTTAACTTGTATTTATCTCTCCCATGTATAGCTCAGCCATAACACTAGTAAATTATTATGACATTATTTTTTTATATTAGTTTTATAATGTTTAATTTTTTTAATTTAATTATGATGCTTAATATAAATCTAAAATTTAATTATGATGATATTATGCTTTATCTAATATAAATATAAAAAAGTAAATAAAATCCAAAATAATATATTAAGAGAAAATTAAAGTATTATTTTCAAATTAATCACCATGAAAATGGATCTTAGGTAGATTGTTGGGTAAATGTTTAGCTTAATAAAAAATTATATATATATATATTTGTGTGTGTGTGTGTGTGTGTGTGTGTGTGTGTGTGTGTGTGTGTGTCTGTGTGAGGGTACTAGTACAAGTATGGGTTTTACCTGTACCTTCTTCAACGGGTAAGGGTACGGATAGGGTAGAGGTATACCCTTATGTGATTGACAACGCCCTTGCGTGTGACCCGCAAGTGCACAGGTTTGTCGAAGTAATAAATCACAGATGAGTCGGTATCGTATCCACAGGGAGTAGGGAATAAAAATACCAAGATTGCTATCTAACTAAGCGAAGACGGGATAATGATTTTGTTGATAAAATTTAATGAAAGCAAGAATAAAAGAAACAAGAAAAAGAGAAGCACAAATAGATAAGAGGTAAGGCAATCAATAGAAGTGGGATACTCAGATATTGTTCTACCTAGGACAATTGCTTCAACTGCAAAATCAACTATTATATCTCCTAATTGATGCTTAATGAGTCGTGGAAATCCTTAAACACACAGTCACAAACCTAAGGTCAATCGTGACTAACTCTACACTATGTCCCAGCAGACAAATCGATCAATCTCAACACCTCACACTGTGTAGAGTTGCAAGACACTCTAGGGATTCCAAGTGATAAACCATACTCCAATGTATAAATCTAACCCTTTGGTCCAAGCGAAAGACCCCTAGTCACAATTAAGCCCTAGGTGCTAAAGTCACTTCAACGCTTTACTCCGTTTCCTGTGCAACTAAGCCCCAGCGAAGGTCATCCGTTAGCCCATTCACTCTACTATGACCGCAAAGAACTCTTGGAACGTGGAATTAGGATAAATTACATCGGAGGGGAAAGGGGATGCTCCGCTACCTCTCGACCCTCTCCAATCTTGCAATGTCCAACCCTCATGGTGTGTCACTCATTCACAAAGGTTACCAATGTAGACTCTCTACCCTAGTATCAGTCTAAAGGAGAAATAATTCAACAAGCATTTAAGATTGAAACTCAATTAAAGACATCAATTAAGGAAAGCATAATAGAAGATTAATGAAACAAATACATCCTAGGTTCACAAATCCAAGTACCCACTAGTGGTTTAGCTCTCCATGCAGATAGTTACATTCAACAACGAAATCAAATATAAAAACAAGTAATCCATAGAAAAATCCCCTCGGTGTTTGTATCAATGGTCTTGTGGAGTAGTCTCGTCTTCTATAAAGGTCCGCTTGTCTGGCCTAGGCACACCTCGCCGGATCTATGCCAACGAAAGCTTCCCCAATAATCTTCTTCCAAGTGAAGCACGGTGTCAAATCGGTTGAACCACTACAAAGACTGGCCAAAAACCTCTCCAAACCCTAGATGATGGCCTCTAAAAAGATGGAGAAAAGTTGGAGAGAAGAGAGGAAAAAGATTACAAAAATCGGGCTGAATTGTGGTTTAAATAGAGCTGGAATCGGAAATCCACATGCCCATGTGGATTTTTCCCACGGGCCTGTGGAATTTCCACATGGGCATGGGGGATTTCCACATGCCCGTGTGGATTCTCTGGAAAACTGTTTTTTCGGCAGGCTGTGAACAGGAACGGCTACAGTAATTCCATATATGTGATTGCCTTCGTGCCCCTCCGACTCATTATAATAGCTTGAATACATGGAGGTTAGCACACATTCACGTATCTTAAAACCCTACTTTTGTCTTCGCATTTGTTCCTTCCAAGATTCTACCAAATAGTTCGTTCATGATCTACTTTTGGCTTCTTTTCTTAATACTTAGCTTCACAACCCTACATGCACAAAAGAACACAAATACACATGTATTAGCTATTAAACCTGATAAAAATAATGATCATCATAAGGAAAGAATACTTCACATTCTTAACACACAACCACTTATCAAACTCCCCCACACTTAAGTTTTTTCTTGTCCTTAAGCAAAGAAATAAACATTGAAGCACAAAGAAAGGAAAGATTGAAAGTGCTCAGTCTTAGGTTCACCAAAGCATGCAAGAAAAACATTCTATGAGTAAGGGAAATTTCAACACTAAAGAAGAAAAATCAATTCTCTAGCGAAAAACTTGAATCAGAAAGGATAACAAACCCGAACTCGTGTAAGTGTGTGTAAACTTACTCAAGTAAACCCAAAGTATACTCCTAAAAGTTCTAAGTACAAGGGACTTATTTATCTACAAGCAAACCAAAGTAAAAGGATGGTAGTAGCTTCACACATCTTCTAAGGTAGGCCTATCCGAAGCGGCTGCTAAGGTGGCTTTCACACTTTCGAGGTGGTACCTCTTTCTACCAGAGTGGTAGCTTTCACTCATCCCATGAGATAGCTATTTCTCTTATTAGGGCATAACTAGTATCTGACTTATGAGAGTAGCTTCATACTTCATATGTGGTAGCTCTTTTCACCCCCAATGCACAACTTAAACAATCTATTTGTTTTCTTTTTAATTTTTTTTTATGGAAAAATGGAACAAGAAACAAAACTAATTAGTCCCTTAAACATCGAACTTGAGTTTCCAAAAGAGTTTCATAAGTGAGTGGCACACAAATATTAATCGGGCAAAAATTCCTAGAAATTCAAGTAAAAACTGGAGCATGAGAACATTCAATGTTAAAAGTTCTCCTAAACTCAAGAATACAAATATTGCAACTAAGGTGAACCGCCATTGGCTATGTGACCATGTATGTTAATCAAACTTGTGTAAAAGACATATGCAACGTGAACTCCCTCCCACACTAAAGATGTACATTGCCCTCAATATACACATGCAAGCATAATAGAAAGTATAGCAATTAAGCAAATATGTGGGAGTGCGTAATTGAAACAATGCTCCCCTTACTCCTAATGTTGCGTTTGATGGAGCTAAATCCTTGGGAGTAAAGTTCCAACGGGTTGTGAAGCACATACGGCCCACTTTAGCCGTGTCCATGACTAGTTCTCGAGTCCCATACTGACAAGACAATTTTCACGCATACACAAGAGGGTTCAGTGAAGCTCAATAAAAACAAAAACAGCTCGAGTATATAAAAGATAAGGCAATGAATACAACTCTAGACAACACAATGAAAGTAAAAGACATACTCAGAAGGATAATCCTTTCTAAGTAGTGCAAGTCTAGAAAAAATACAAAATAAAATACATAAACAAGAAGGAAATAAAGAGAAAGAAAGACAAATCAAGTGTCGGTGTCTGGCAGAGACTCCGCTGCTGCTGATGCTGGTGCCGATGATGTACTATGTTGATCAGCTGGTGCTGGGATAGGTGATGGTGGTGCCAGAGATGCCTGAGGGGTCCTCAGCTTCAGAACAAATGGGGAGGTAATGTCTCGCTCAAGGATCTGCTGTAAAGTATCAAAACGTGCGATAAACTCTGTGTATTGCATAACCTGTGTCGCCCAAACCTCAGTGATCTCTGTCCGAAGCACCCTTACAGCACTCTCGAGGCTCTCAAATAGGCTCAAGAAGGTTAAAACATGCATCTGGGGATGGCTCCTGTGCCGCAGGAGGTGCCTTGATCTCCATCGGTGCAGGCTGAGGCTCGGGGGCAAGCTAAGAACCCTTGGCATCATCACCCTCACCCTCGGCTTTCTCTAGGCCGGATGTAATCAAACCATACACTCTTGGCTGAACCCTGAAAACCATCTCCATCAACCTCATCATCTTTATGCCCAGGGGAGCAGGTATAATCACCTTCTCGGTCCCTTGAATCGCGTTTAGGAGACCCATACCCATTACGAGTCTCGTGATATATGGGCCTAAAAAAATAACTCCTGCTCTGCCGTACTGGCTCTGGTAGTGCATGTACTCAGCAAGAATGTGACCCAAATGAATCAGCTCTCTCTCTACCATGGAGTACAGGTATAGTAGCTCCTGTCTGCTCAATACTCCTATGCTATCACCACGCCCGTTCACTGATTGGCTAAGAACGACGTGGATGTATCTGTATACTTACTGAGAAAGGCAAATAGCCTTGGACACTCCTGGCTTATACTGCCCCTACCCACAAAGTGTCATGTATGCTCTCTGGGATGTCAGACTACCAGGATAATCTGTGGGTAATCGATCATACTCCTAGGTATCTATGTGGACCTCATCATACAAGCCTAGATGGATGGAGAACTATGTAACACTCATACAATAATGATGACCAAGTGCTCTGAACTGTATAGCATCGACACTATCGAATCTCGAGTAAGATCGGTCAAGCACAAAGGTCGAAAGTACCTCCAAAGTGAGTTGATGAATAGCTGGCTCCCGGATCGACAATAGATGCCTCCAACTACCCACAGAGGACATCTCTTCGACCTCATCTTCCATGTCTTCTGCTAATCAAACTTCCCTAAGCATGCTCATATCTGGGAATCCGGTTTGACCGAACCTGAACTTAGACAGCCGCTCAAACTGGGCCTGATGCTCCAGAATAACAAACTCTATGTGATCTGTCTCAGGGGACTATTTACGTGGACGTTTGTCATCTTGCTTCTTTGACTGAGGAGCCATGCCTATGAGATTTGAAAAGAAATCTGATTAAGAGTACTCACAGGTTAATGTTGCAGAAATCCACACGATCATGTGAAAATTCCACATACCCGTGTGGATCCACGGGCGTGAAAACCGCACGGCCGCACGCTAAAAACTCACAAATACATCATTAAATCTCTTCTAATTTCTTCCAAAGCATGCATACCCCTTCTAATTGTAGAAATGAAGCAGCATTCACTAGTTTCATCGATTAAAATAAAGAATTGACGAAGAAAAGAAGGAAAGAGGGTTTACAGACAAGTTGAAGATATAGAACTTGGAATCGGCCAGAAAAACAAGTAAAAATCCTTCTAAAATGACGGTGCGAGGTCGGAAGAGAGTAAGAGTACGTTCTCTGATTGATTAGGAGTGTGAGAATGAAGAAACACGATGAGACTTTAAAGGAAAGTCACGTCTCTTGACGTTCTGTACATCCACACGGGCGTGCAAAAATTACCCACTCCTGTGTGCCCAACCCACAAGAGCAGACGCACGCCCCTTGGCTCCACTGTCCTACTGAGAAGAATCTCTAAGTGTTTTCCATGCCCATGCGGAAATTCCACATGGGAGTGGATCCTTACTAGGCAATTCACAGGGGCAGACGCGCGCCCCTGTATCTTCTTGGGATGGAGGAGAAATTCTCTGCAGAGAACCACACGGGCGTGCGGGAATTACCCATACTCATGTGTTTATTGACAGAATTATCCACAGGGGCGAGTCCACTCCCCTGTGTCTTCTCAGGAAAAAATCTCTAAGTCTTTGCAGGGAAACACACGCCTGTGCGGAAATTCCGCATGGGCGTGGACCATCCCAAGGTCGTTCACAGGGGTAAGTCCACACCCCTGTGCCATCTTTGGATGAGCTTTGGATGAAAATGCATGCCCGTGGGGAAATTCCACATGGGCATGTGTTTTCTCTTGACACTTAGAAAACTTTGCAGGCTCTGTAGAAAATTCTTGAACACAAATATACACTCAGAGCCTGCCTAACAATTCAGTTTTAACCAGAGAAAACATGAAAAACACGCTCAAACGACCAAGATTCTTCACCACACACGATTAGGCACATGATAACACCACAATGTCCACAAGAAAATCCCAGCAAAAACATCTAAAATATCAAGACACCAACACTTAAAGCCTTATTCATGCAAACACTAAACTAAAATCTAGGAAAACAATAAAAACTTGGGTTGCCTCTGAAGAAGAGCTTGTTTAATGTCACTTAGCTTGACATACCTTATCTTACCTCATGGAAGTTTATAGATGAAGGTTTCCCTCTTACCCATGACTTGGAAGCATGATGAATATAGTCTTTTGAAGGTAGAGGGAGACTTGTCGATCCTGGTACCACTTAACAAGGGTTCATCAACCTTGTTCTATTATTGCGCATTCCCAACAGCCTTCGGGCGTTTGTTGTGGCGTCTCCTTGCCCGCTTCATCTTCCGGAGCACCTTTTTCATGATCCCCGGAGTAGATAATACTTTCTCCTCTAGACCAAGCATCATTATTTCTTCATTATCCACCTCTTGGTCTAGTAATCCCACATACGGGTCCAGATTTAACATTTCCTGCATATATTCATCAATTATCTCATCAGTAGTATCAAGAAAATACAAAGTATCATCAAAGTCAAGAGAATGTCACATGGCTTCGGCGAGGCGGTATGTGAGCTTATCATCTCCAACCCTAAGTATTAACTCCCCGCCATCCATGTCGATTAATGCCTTCGAAGTGTGCAAGAATGGCCTCCCAAGTATCAAAGGAATATCTACATCCTCGTCGATGTCCAACACTACGAAGTTTACAGGAAATATGTACTTGTCCATCTTGACAAGTATGTCTTCAATGATGCCCCTCAGATGTTTCACTGTTTGGTCCGCCAATTGCAATGTCATCCGAGTGGGCCTAGGCTCTCCCAAGCCTAGCTTCTTGAAAAAGGTTTATGGCATGACGTTGATACTAGCCCCAGAGTACGGCAATGCCATTTCTTCACCCATATTACCAATGTTGCATGGGATGATGAAGCATCCGGGGTATTTCTTCTTGTTCTGCATATTCTTTTGCAACACCGCCGAATAAGAGGCATCTAAGATCACCAATGCATTCTCCTTCAACTTCCTATTGTCGGTCAATAAATCTTTCAAGAACTTAGCATGTCGAGGCATTTGAGATAATGCCTCCACAAAAGGAATGTTGATGTGCAATTGCTTAAATAGAATCAAGAACTTCTTGTATTGCTCATCATTTTAGTCGTTCTTCAATCTTGAAGGGTAGGGAATTCTCGGCTTGTAAGGTGGGGGTGCCACCTCCTTCTCCTTGTTTGCTCTCTCCTCAACCTCCACGACCTCGGGCACTTGAACATTGGTCTTCTCACTTGGAGGTCTACCCTCAACCTCACGACCACTTCTCAAAGTGATCACCTTTACATGTTCTCTCGGATTAGTCTTGGTATTACTCGGTAGGTTTCTTTGTGGTCCCTCCGATAGTGACTTCGCAATCTGCCCCACTTGATTCTCTAGATTGTACAATAAAGCGGTGTGGTTGCGAAGTGTAGCTTCGACCGACTGAAACCGATCGTACGATGTCTGCATAAATCTGGTCAAACTTTTCTCTAAATCGTTCATTCGGGTCTCCAAACCTGAAACACGATTCTCCATGTTTGGGCTTGTTGTTGTAGTTAGAAACCCGATGGTGCTATGGCCTTCTGCTGCCCTTGGTGGTTACTCCATGAAAAGTTGGGGTGGTTCTTCCAACCCGGATTGCAGGTGTTGCTATATGGATTACCTTGGTTCCTCATGGCATTACCCACAAAATCGACTTGCTCAATTGAAGATATATCACCAATAGATATAGGGAAATCGGTTGGAGCATGTCGTCCCCCACAACCTGTGCAAGTAGTGACTGCCGCCAATCTATTAGAAGTTAGAAGGTCCAACTTCTTCCTCAATGATTCCACTTGGGCCGCCAAAGAAGTGACTGCATTGATTTCGTGGAGTGCGGCTACTTTCTTCCTTTCCTGCGCGTTCCACTGGTAGTTGTTCATGGCCATTTCCTCTACCAATTAACGGGCTTCATCAAGGGTCTTGTTCCCCATTGTACCTCATGCGGTAGCATCTAGAAGCTATTTTGTACTTGAATTCAACCCGTTGTAAAAAGTTTGAATAATTATCCAACCGGGGAAACCGCGTTGTGGACACTTCCACAAGAGGTCCTTGAATCATTCCCATGTCTCAAATAATGATTCGAGCTCCATCTGTATGAATAAGGTTATCTCATTACTAAACCTTGCTGACTTTCCTGGAGGAAAGAATCTCGCAAGAAAGGCTTCAATCATTTCATTCCAAGTCTTGATGGAAGCCTTTTGCAATGAATGAAGCCACTACTTGGCTTTTCCTTTGAGAGAGAATGAGAAAGCCCTCAATCTGATAGCATTATCCGACACTCCATTAATCTTCAACATATCACAAACCTCCTAGAAGTTCTTAATATGATTGTTCGGATCCTCATCTGCCAAACTATTGAACTGCGGGACTGTTGAATCATTTGGATGAATGCCGGTTTCAGCTTAAAGTTCAGAGCTGTGATTGGGGGTCGCACAATTCTCGATTGTGTGCCCAAAACTGAAGGTCTGGCATAGTTGGAAAGTGTACCCTTGACCTTCTACTTTAGCTCGGATTGATAGTTCTTGTACAGGTTCTTTTCCCCTTCTTCTAAGTGTACGCTCAAGCTCAGGATCTCCTTCAACAACTTGTAAGGATTCCTTCGGGTCATAACCTGGATCTGCAACCAAAAAGAAAAGAAAAATCAGAACGATGATAGAATAAGAAATTGTGAAATAGAATGAATGATGAATAGCTAAAATAGAAAAGCATAAAGTATCTCTAAACATCTACTCCCCGGCAACGGCGCCAAAAACTTGACAACGCCCCTTGCGTGTGACTCGCAAGTGCACGGTTTTGTTGAAGTAATAAATCCCAGGTGAGTGGGTATCATATCCATAGTGAGTAGGGAATAAAAATACAAAGATTGTTATCTAACTAAGAGTAGACTGAATAATGATTTATTGCTCAATAGAAGTGAGGTACTCGGATATTGTTTCACCTAGGACAATTGCTTCAAATGCAAAATCAACTATTATATCTCCTAATTGACGCTTAATGAGTCATGGAAATCATTAAACACACGGTCCCAAACCTAAGGTCAACCGTGACTAACTCTACACTATGTCCTTGTTGAGAAATCGATCAATCTCAACACCTCACATTGTGTAGAGTTGCAAGACACTCTAGTGATTCCAAGTAATAAACCCTATTCCAATGAATAGATCTAACCCTTTGGTCCAGGCGAAAGACCCCTAGTTCCAATTAAGCCCTAGGTGCTAAAGTCACTTCAACGCTTCACTCCGTTGCCTGTGCAACTAATCCCCAGCGAAGGTCATCCCTTAGCCCATTCACTCTACTATGACTGCAAAGAACTCTTGGAATGTGGAGGTAGGATAAATCACATCGGAGGGGAAAGGGAACGCTCTGCTACCCCTCGACTCACCCTCTCGACCCTCTCCAATCTTGCAATGTCTAGCCCTGATGGCGTGTTACTTAGTCATAAAGGTTACCAATATAGACTCTCAACCCTAGTATCACTATAAGGGAGAAATCATTCAACAAGCATTCAATATTGAAACTCAATTAAAGACATCAATAAGGGAAAACATAATAGAAGATTAATGAAACAAATACATCCTAGGGTTCACAAATCCAAGTACCCACTAGGGGTTTAGCTCTCCATGGAGCTAGTTACAATCAATAATAAAATCCAATGTAAAAACAAGTAATCCATAGAAAAACCACCTCGGTGTTCATGTGGATGGTCTTGTGGAGTAGTCTCGTCTTCTCCAAAGGTCGCCTTGTCCTGCCTAGGGCACACCTTGCCGGATCTATGCCGATGAAAGCTCCCCCGATAACCTTCTTCCAAGCAAAGCGCGGTGTCAAATCCGTAGAACCACTCCAAAGACTTTCCAAAAGCCTCTCCAAAGCCTAGCCAATGGCCTCTCAAAAGATGGAGAAAAGTTGGAGAGAAGAGGGGAAAAAATTCTAAAATTCGGGCTAAATCGCGGCTTAAATAGGGCTGGAATCGGGAATCCACACGGCATTGTGGATTTTTCCCACGGGCCTGTGGAATTTCCACACGGGTGTGGGGAATTTCCACATGCCTGTGCGGATTCCCTAGAAAAATATTTTTTCGGCCAGTTGTGAACAGGAACTGCTACAATGATTTGCTACAGTACCTGCTACAGTATCTTCCAAAACACTCCCAGTTCCACACTTTTCATTGAGGCAACATAAACGGGCACATGTTTATGCCCTAGATCGCAACTCTTCTTCAATCAAAGGCCTCATTGGTGAAGATCTTACTATCAATGCACAAGTCGAGATACGCAAATGTGACTGCCTTCGTGCCCTTCCGACTCATTGTAATAGCTTGAATACATGGAGGTTAGCACACATTCACGTATCTTAAAACCCTACTTGTGTCTTCGGGTTTGTTGCTTCAAAGATTCCACCAAATAGTGCGTTCACGATCTACTTTTGGCTTCTTTTCCTTAATACTTAGCTTCATAACCCTACATGCGGAAAAGAACACAAATACACATGTATTAGCGATCAAACTGATAAAAGTAATGCTCAACGTAAAGAAAGAATATTTCGCATTCTTAACACACAAGCACTTATTAGTGACCCATACCCACTCAAACAATAGCAGGTAATACCCTCACCCCGATCTGTACCTGGTCAAAGAGGTTCTACTTTGACTGTGTACAGGTACGAGTATACCCATTAGGTAGGGTACAGTTTCCATTTCTAATACATTTAAATGTTTTGAGTTACATGCAAGCTTTTCCTTTTCCCAGGGCCGCACTTTGTGTGCAATCTGGCATTCCAATACCATAAATGCCTGTTAAATTGAGCATTGGAATCTATCCAATGTACATGCACGTAGATATGTATTACATGATGAAATTATATATAGGCCCGAACTCCTACTGTGCCTCTAACATTGGAAATTTTATTTCGTTGGTGTTTGGCCTATTCCTTCCACATTCTTAATATTGTTTCCCAAATGTAGGTTTTGGGGTAGTGCATCTTTAATTAAAGGTAGCAAGAACTATTTTGTGTGCTCTTTTGATAAGGAGATAATATTTTCTTTGGTCTTTTACATTTTTAAATAAGTCCACATATACTTATTAATCTTTATTGAATGGTTTGAATGATTTCATGTGTTATCAAATGAGTGTGATTATGGGAATGCCTAGTGTATTAATGAGGGGATAACTAATGTAGGATTAAGATGTGGTGTGCTTTCTTGGTGTAGACCTCACAAATTCAGCCAGCTTAAGCAAAAACCATTCTAATTCATAGTATTCATGTTATTTTTTCCATTTTCTTCTTGCCAAAGTTGCCTCTCTATCGCTTTTATATTTTCAGCATTATCACTCATTTTTATTTATTAAGAAAGAGAAGCCTAAGGTTTATACTTATCCTGAATCACACATATTGAAAACTGCATTTCATATCATATTTTACATACCTCCAATGCACTCTTTTGCTTGTCTTTTAGCACCTTTTAATTATGAATAATGCTATTATATGTATGTTTGTCTTTTTTGCAGTCTTTTAGGGCTCAAAACACATAAGGACTAAAATCAAGGACAAAATCAACCAAAGAAGATAATTCCTCTAAGTGTCCGTGTGCCATCTCCCCATGATTTTCTATGAATGGGAACTACTCTACCCTTCAACGGAAGCAGGGTGAAGCGCAGAGGTGCTATCTCCCCGCGATTATCTTTGGATGGGAGTTGCTTGGGCTTTCAGGGGAAACACAGTTTGCGCGCTCCTTTCATGGGCATGCTCAAGCTGAGCACCGGTGGAGCATGCCCGTGTTTTTCCTGTGATCATCTTTGGATGACACTTAGCCCTTTTTGCTCAGAAGTTCCAAGATTAGCACAGTCTCAGCACGGCCTTACTTAGACCATGTTAAGCCAAAAAAGTTCTTTTTATCTCCCAGATTTAGGGTTTGGAGACATCTTTTTTTGGGAGACTTCTTCTCCAGTAAGGGATCTCTTAGGAGGACTCTAATTAGCCGTCACCAGATGAGCTAAGGGAATCAAGGTTGAGTAAGAGATAACCGGAAGTGGAGTTTACCCATTCCATGGATTTCTTGATGTACAATTGAAGAGATCTTTGTAAGTGGGAAGTCATGATGTCTCTACTATTTACATTTCACTTCTTCTCTCAATTGTATGAATTCATGAGGGACTAACCATTCCACGGTGCCCCGGGATTGTGAACTATGTTGTTTCTTATACTTTGGCTACTTATTTTTAATGCCTATGGAGTTCAATTGCATTCTTATGTTAATTAATGTGTTGCATAACTTGACGTGCTTGATTTGTGCAGTTACTTAGCAAAACTTGTCATGTGTCGATTGTCATAGTTGTAACTACCTTGCATAGTTACAAAATTTAGCGTGCTTGAGACCTTAGTTGATCTAGCAAAACTTGGCATATTTGAGAGTTGTAGATGCAACAAAGCTTTTGAGCGCCCGCAAGGACCTTAGAATGTACCCTTGTAGACATTAGACTCAAGTCAGTATCTTGAGCACATAGGAATTATGTTAGGGCATTGCTCTCTTGTTATCGAAACTCAACCCTAGTCTACCTCATTCTTCCATCCCTTTGTTCCTTATATTTGATTAGTAGTTAACTCCTTTATCACCATATTTGGATAGACTATACATTAGAGGATCAATTAGTACTAGAAGTCCAGTCATTGTGGTTCGATAACCTTATCTTCTCATGGGGCACCACTTTATTACTTGTAACGATTCTTGCACTTACGGAGAGTATATCACATATCTTATGGTAGTGAACTTTATTAATTTTACAACATATAAAGCACCTCTCTTCATAGATCTCCTTGCATCATCATATCCTCATTACTTCTTTCCTTTATTCTCTTATTTATAAATGTTTCTCTTTTTTCTTGCTCTAACTCCAACTTCCAAATTCTATGGAGAAAAAGATAGAAGAGATGGTGATATTACAAGCATTAAGGTATGTCTGGCCACCGTAAGTTATGAAGGATTTGGTGGTCACAATTAAGGATGGAGGAGTGAAAGCAATGGTGGAGGGGAACGCAGTGGTGGTCATGGGCAGAAGAGATTTTTGTATAAGTGATGTGGCTAGAAGATTGTATAAGTGATGTGGCAAGGGTTAAGGATGAACAGAATGATGTATGAAATCAGCAAAGGGTCTTTAGAAGAGATGACATTCATTAATGAAATTGCAAATATGGACAATGGTATTGCCAGGATTATGGATACGGTAGTTTTTCTGGTAGTCATTTATGGTGGGAAATTACTAGTTATGGGTTTGGATCGTCTCATGGCCCTCCATATCTCTGAGGAGCTCGTTCCCATTTTAAAAGGGGTTGGTGCTCTATGGCTTTAATTTACCAGCTCTTTCTACCTTTTTTTCTTTTTCTATTTGGTTTTTAAGAATTGTTTGTTTCTTGTTTTGTTTTTTCGGAAATGAAATTTTAGGAGTTTTATTTTGAGTGGATTTTGAATTAATTTAAATGGGTTTTTAATGAAGTTGAAAATTAAAAAGAATGAGTGCTGGTGAGGAAGATGGATGTTGATGGAGTTTGTATATAATTGGGTAATAGCTTAGATTATTTCTAGTGTCTAAGTAATACCACCTCCATGTTCTTCACAGCAAATGACTATAAAGGACTATGGAAATATTAGCATACCTTAGTTTGTACTAAAAAAACATACATTTAAGCTTTGTAGTAATAATTGTACATGTCAAATATTTGTCAGAATTTGCTTGTGATGTCATTTTTTATTGATTTAGAAATTGAGAGTAATATCGAGGGTACGGTGTCTGATTATCAGGTATTAATGTCAGCTATGTAATATGGCCAAAGAGAATGACAAATACTCTCATGGTTGACAAATATTGGATATTCAGTGGAGCAACGTGGAATCTAGAAATCTTGTATACTACACTTTCAATGAGTTTCTCTTAGAGCTTTCAACAATCAGAATCTCTATTTTGAACTTGTATTGCATCCCCCCGTCAATGATGCTTTCATTGTAACTTGCAGCATATATGTATAACTATTTATGTTATATTAATTTAAGCTATTAAATAAATGTCTATATTTGGAAGAATATCTCTAAGTACTTAAATATTAGTTGCCAAGAATGTAATGCCAATATGTATGTCTAAATTTGGGACATAATAATCCCATATCCTTGTTATCCTAATCTTCACCAGTTGGGTTTGGCCAAGGGGTTTGAGTTGTTAAATATACTTGAAGCTCATTGCAAATCTTGTCCAAAGTAAAACAATATGCCATTAATTTATATTAGTACACACATGGGTATTTTAATTGTTTTTTTTAACACTACCATTGAGGGAAAAGAAAAGTGGCTCTACTTATTATGTTTGAAACTGTGGTGAAATTATTAGGTGAGGGAGAAGGTGAGAAATCATGGATTCAAATCTTCAAAACATTATATATATATATATATATATATGAAGACATGATCCACCATCCATGCTAATCACTAAAAACACTAGTATTCTATTCATTGTAAACTCTCTTAATTTCTTTTATTTTTATAATCACATACATTGAAACAACTTACAAACATTCTGCTACATATCTAGTCTAGTCATGATCTTGTTGAAACTTTTTATTTTATGATTATGTTCAAGTGATTCATTCTTAAGTGATATCTTATATCTTAACAACTTCTGAATTGGTGAGCTTAATTTTCTTAGGTGATATAAAAGAAATTAAAGAAATATTGATGATAGTAATTTTCTTGGCAACATAAAACTCGCTCAAGTAATGAATGCAAAGTAACAAGCCATGGGACGGTTCCACCAATGCCACCAAAGAGGTGGCTTACTTGTCCTCAACAAGCTTCTACACATAGAGATGATGGGAGATCTTGCCAAATCTTGCTTCTCCTCTTGATTTACACTCCAAAAATGTCTTCTCTCGGCTTCCTTTACCCCGGATCTAAGATATGGAGTTGAGAGCTCAAAGGTAGGAGATGATGAATAGCCAAGAATGCCCTAAAACCTTCTTTTAAAAACTTTCTCGGGCGTCTTTACGGTTTGCTAAAGTGTTACTATAATACTAGGACTCTAAAATGTCATTTTCAGTGTTGATTTCTTTCTAAATTGCGTTGTTGAGCTCACCTTGGATTTTTTGAGGCTTGTAACACGAATGAATATGATTAAACCCTAAAATAGCACTGATTCATCGAAGAATAAATTAATAATGCAGAATTTATACACATAAAATATATACATTTAGGCATTTATCAGACATCCGAATTATCATAAGAATATGGATGCTACACATTTTGTGAAAAATAAAGATATTTAAAATAATAAATATAAATATAAAAATATACTTCTATTGTTGCTCAATTTCATCTTTCTACATAACCATCAATCATTTGTTTTGATTATGATTATGCGTAAAACAGTCCATTATCAAGCGTGCCTCATAGATAATATAAAAGGTTGCATTTTCAGTAATTTTTTCTATTGATACATAAATTAAGTAATGAATGATATAGATGAAAGAAAATAAAATAAGTGGACATAAATTTATGTGAAAAACTCACAACATAGAAGAATAATGCGATTTCACTATATCAAAATTTGAGTACAATAGTGCCAGATCAATTTGCCACATTTTTTTATAGATAATAAAACTCTAAAATATGTTTAAATAAGTTTTAGATTGATCGGGCCGTGGTTTGACTTTAATATTGTGGAAATCAAATGCACAATCTTGGTTAAAACATTGTGGGAATTAATTATATGTATATAGTGCTAATTAAACATTATCATTGATATACTAATATTTATTATAAGTAGTTTAGTCAGTAAAAGTTCATGCATTTTGTTCAAGCTCAAATATAATTAACTTTCAATGAAATCATAAACATGAGCATGTAGAGTGCATGCAAGTTATGCTTATAAATGACATTATATATTATGAGATGACTATAGAGTTATAGTTTGCTAGTAATAAGAAGCATTTGATTACAAAGATCAAGAACCTTTAAGTAAAAACAAAAAAGTATCACTAATTAGCATATCCTTAAAGCTTATTAAAAACCAAAAGCATGCCATGGAATTATATATTAATCCAGACAATAATATTTTGACAGGTACATACAACAAGAGATGGAAATATTAAATTTAGTATGTCATTACTGGAATGCATTAGATCATCTTAATGTACCACAATGTTCTGACATGAAACAGGGAAGTTGTATGTGCTTGTATAGAGAATATTCTTCATGATAGAGTATGTAATAGCATGTATCATCCTTACTGAAAAGATTTTTCGTGATGGAGCAACATTCCACATAGCAATATGATAGACATTCCTATAAATATTTGCCACCATTGGTAACTAGAAAGATACACAAGGAAACGCAGAACCACTAAGATCAGGTTGGAAAATTTCTAGGAAATTTGATGTTTATAATCCATTCTTTATTATGTTGTTAATCTCTAGTGATAAGATCTAAAATAAATTAGTCACTATCCTTTATGATAATAAAATTGAGATACATCATGTTTATTTAAAAGATGATCAATTAGTGTATGCTCTTAGTGATCTACATATGCAAGAAGAGTATCAAATTAAATACTTCTTCAATAGAGCTTGATTTATTCACTTAAGTTTGAATTCAAACTTTTAAACGGTTCTTTGTGCTTTCAAAAAATTTGCAAGGCGGGTTGATAGAAAATTTATGAATCACTAGGTTTGTAAAGTATAATAATTTTGAATATATCCTAAGTAGTGTGTGGGCAAAAACAAAATAACAACAATAAGAACAAAATAGTAAGGCTTATTGTTTATCAAATCATGCTTTACAATGCTTTGAAGAAATTAAAGAAGTTTTTAATAATTTATATTCTTAGTGCTAATTTAATAAGCTTGGTTTTGATCATTTAGGTACATTTTTTTTTCATGATATGGCATATGAAAAGTGTATGAATTTTTATATATTAAGTAAACTTAAATGTCTAATGAGACCAATTTTCTCCTTGAATGGATAGCATGCAAAGTGTCCTGTAAATTCAGTTAGAGAACTATTTTAACCTTTTTCCCTCATACAAAATAAAGTGCTAGATCAAATATAGTTCCTATCGATTATGCTTCTAATTTATTTTAAAATTTCTAGACGCAAAGATACCAAAAGCCTGCAAATAATATAAAATGAGAAAGAAAATTGTAACTTTTAATGCAATTGCAAATCTACTTCAAAAGCTAGTAATCCAACCAACGTCTTATGGCACGTTATGTTTATATTTTGTCCATTAACCTCGGCCTACTCAACAGATGCAACATCTTTAACTATGCACATCATTGAAAAAAGATATTTCACTTTATTGTTCAGGAATAAAAAAAATAAAAAAAGAACAAATAATTTATCATTGCCGGGTGCTTTAGACATCCTATCAGTAAAACTTCCTTCAACCATAAACCCTCCAAGTACTTCTCTTATATTCGCCAAATCTGAACTTAAGTTTGCATATTTATCCTTCATTTCATCTATTTCTAATTTCACGTTCTCCAACTCAGCTTCTTGATTACTTTTACTAGTTGAAGCACTTGAACTAGTGAATTTTGATATGACACCAAAATACCTACTTGGAGTAGGTCCTAATCCTAAACCATGCACTCAACCATTATGTTCAAATCCATAAATATTTTGAAATAACATTTTATTGATTTCATTTTGTTTAGAATTTGAACTTAATCTTGTGTAGCTAACATGGAGATCATGTGCTGCTTCTTGGTAAGTTCAATTAAATATTATTTAAAATGGAAACAAAGAAATAATATCATTAGTTTTGGACTAAAAATAAAACAAACAAAACACTCTACGTCTTACTCTACTTCTCTATCTAAACATATATACCAAACTTAGCTTAATTTCAAAAAAAAGTTATGATGAAGATGCTTATCAGAATTATATAATCTATGCATGCAAACCACATTATTAAATTACAATCTACATTAAATGAACTATGCATGCATAATCAGTTATGCACATGTATTTATTCTATGCATGCAAAATTATGTTCACATTACTTGTTGGCCTCTTCTTTACACAAAAAAAGATATTTTCAGAATTGTGTTATGTGCATGAAAAGTGCTTATGTATTAGTAATACGAAGTATTCTTTTCTTATAATGAGCATTACTTTTATCAAATTTTAGCGCTAATATGTGTGTATTTGTGTTACTTGTGTGCATGTAGGGTTCTGAAGCAAAATATAGAGGAAGGGAGCCAAAGTAGATTACGATTGCACTTTGTTATGGAATCTTAGAGTGAACAAATGTCAAGACACAAGTTGTGCTCGAAGATACGTGAATGTGTACCAACCTCCATACTCTCAAGCAATTACATGGTTTGGAGGGGCACAAAGGTAGTCACATTTGTGCATTCTGACTTGTGCAATGTTAGCAAGATCTTCGTCAATGTTATCCCTTATTGAAGAAGCGACGTGATCTACGGCATAGATGTGTGCCCATTTATATTGCCTCAATGAAGAATGTGGATTCGGGAGTGTTTTGACGGAGTACTGTACCAAATCACTATAGCAATTTACTATAGTAGTTACTATTCACAACCACTGAAAAACAAAGTTCTGCAAATTCACAAGCCCATCTAGATTCCCGATTCCAGCCCTATATAAAGCCGCGATTCAGCCCGATTTCAAAATCCTCTTTTCCATATTTTCTCCATCTTTTCCCCAACTTTGGATAGGCCAGCTGCTAGGGTTTAGAGAGCCTTTAGCAAGGATTTTAAAGTGGTTCTCCGCCCTTTGATACCGCATTCCGTCGGAAGATAGTTATTGGGGGAGCTTTCGTCAGCATCGATTCGGCGAGGTGTGCCCTAGGCTTGACGAGGGAACCTTTGAAGAGGCCGAGACTACTCCACAAGACCATTGACATGAATACCAAGGAAGTTTTATTCATGGATTGCATCTCTTTACTTTTGACTTCATTATTGATTGTATTTTGCTCCATGGAAAGCTAAACCCATAGTGGGTGCTTAGACTTGTAAGCCCTAGGATGATATTGTTTGTTTGACCTTTTATTATGCTTTTCTTAATTGATGTTTTTAATTGAGTTCCAATCTTGAATGCTTGTTGTATTGATTTTCCCTTAGAGTGACACTAGGGTTGAGAATCCATCTTGGTAATCCTTGTGGGTGAGTGACACACAGTGAGGGTTAGACAATGTTAGATTGTAGAGGGTTGAGAGGGTGAGTCGAGAGATAGCAGAGCGTCCCCTTTCCCCTCCAGTGTGAGTTATCCTACTTCTACGTTCCAAGAGTTCTTTGCGGTCATAATAGAGTGAAGTGCTAAGAGACAAACTCCGCTGGGGCTTAGTTGCGCGAGAAACAGAGTGAAGCGTTAAAATAATCCTTAGTATCTGGGGCTTAATTGTGATTAGGGGTCTTTCTCCTGGACCATAGGGTTAGATCTATATTAGGAAATAGGGTTTATTACTTGGAATCCCTAGAGCCTAAAGCAACCTAGCACAGTGTGAGGTGTCGAGACTGAGAGATTTCTCCACCGGACATAGTGTAGGGTTAGTCACTGTTGACCTTAAGTTTTGGGACCATGCGTTTAAGGATCTCCATGACTCATTAGACATCAATTAGGAAGTATAATGATTGGTCTTGTACTTGAAACAATAGTCCTAGGGTGAGCAATGTCCGAGTGCCCCATTTATTGTCGATTGCCTCTCCTCCCTTTTACTTGAGCTTCCTTCTTCTTTTCTTCTTTTCATTTGTATTGATTTTGTTTTTACATCACTATCAACATATCCTTATCCTAGTTAAAAAGCAATCTTGGTGGTTCTGAGCACTATTCCCTGTGGATTCGACTACCCACTCACCTGGGTATTATTAGTTCGACAAACCCGTGCACTTGCGGGTCACACGCAAGGGGAGTGTCAGTGCACAAACTTCACATGAACTAATACATAATTTTGCTAATTTTTAGAAGCTTTCTGATATATATAAGCAATTAATATTAGTTATAATGTGATTGCCTATGTAAATTGAAAATATACATAACTAACAAACACTAAACTTGAGTAAGATGCATAGAAAACTAGAGGATATTACTCCAAAATTAAAAATAGCTTGTAAATGTCCAGTGCCCATTCAACCCCAAATTGCTTGTATTCCTTCACTCAAAAGAACAAAGAACAATATAGCCAAATAGTAGTTCATAATGGTGCAAACAAATCATGCCCAAATTTTGTGAACAAGTCACAAATCTGATCACATTGAACTTCAATATTGAATTCATAATGCCGTAGACTGTGGTCGATGAAAACCATCATTTTATCAACATGGAAAAGCTCGACATGTAATGGCAAATTCATGTGCTTAAAAATGATGTTTTTTCTAATGCGACTCGTGTAAAGAAGCTAACCTATAAATTTTCACTTTATCTATTTGCACTCTCAAAAGTCAATTTCGGTATATGAGATATGGCAGGAGACTGAATCCTTGTTTGTTGCTCATGAACTAGATTATAATTAACATGTAGAACAACATAAATTATAATGAAATTACAAACTACATTAAAAACCATATTTTCATAACCAAGATTTTATAGATTATATTATTTTCATCCACACTAGTACCTACCAATCTTAAATTGCTCATTCATATCCCTTCTGTAATAATCTGCAACCAAATTAAAATGAAACCATTTCTTCAAGTTTAAACATAATTGTTAATTGACTTGGTCCATAAAAGATGATTCAATGATCAATATTACTATGTAAAATAAAAGTAATGTGTGTGAAAATATATTATTATTAATATACTAAACACTAATAAAACACATGTATGTTTGACATTTTTCTAGTTTAAAAATTCAATCATTTGAATAACAAAAGCATGCTACTTTATTTTTCTTGGATTCTTGTTTGGTGCTGCAGCTTTATGAGTTACATAAAAACCATTGCATAACCATGAAGTAGCTGATGTGTTTAGTTTCAACAAGGATTCAAGAAACTAGTGCACAAATCAGAATGTTGTACATACAAAATGACAGAGGACAAATCAAAGAGTTTATCTTCATACTCAAAGGAAATAGTTGGTAAGTGCCATCATAGTGCTCCTGTAATTACTTATGGTATGACCCAAAATGATTAATTTCTACAAGAATCATATGATCTAATAAACCAAAATCTTCTCCTTTTGACAAATTGTCATGACAATTTGATTTTGAAGTTCTTCAAGCCCTTTCACATCCACCACTTTAAAACAAAGTTATTTGAAAATTATTGCCAATTCACTCACAACTTAAATGTTTTCTTTGGGTGGATTGCAAGCTTGTAAAGCTAACGGAAGAATGTCCTCAACCAAAACATGACAATCATGGCTTTTAAGACCACTAATCTTGCATTCTTGTAGGTTTACACATCTTGAAATGTTTGAAGCATAACCATCATGCACTTTGATGCCTTTAACAACTTGACAAAAAAATTCTTTTTGTTCTATAGATAATGTAAAACAAGCCAAAGGTAGTATTTTCTTCCCATTTTCAATAATTTGAGGGTAAAGTTCAAATCTTATACCAATATCAACTAAGTCAAGACGTGACTTTTGAGTGTCCTTTGACTTATCAAGTCCCAAAAAAGTTCCAATCAAATTATCACACATATTTTTTTTCTATGTGCATCAATTCAAGATTGTGGTGCAATAAGTTATGTTCCCAAAAAGGTAACATAAAAAAAATATACTTCTTTTCTTCCACCACTTCATATGATCAATAGGGCCCTTGTCATTTCTACTTGAACTCACTTCATTAGATTCTTGCACACAAATTCTTGGATGTTTTGTTCTTTTGCACTTCTTTCTCTTTTCCTTCTTGCCTTTTTTCTTCATAAATTTTATCAAAAATGAATCTAAGCCCATCTAACTGATTCAACACATCACTTCTACTTGCTTGTATTGGTGGTAGCCTTACTTCCTCAGTGCCATCAAATAATTGTTTTTGATAATTAAACTAGTGTTCTACAGGTAACCACCTATAAGAACACATGTAACAATATTTTTTTTACCCTTGTATAACAATAAAGAAGATGTGTTTTCAGCACAACATGGGCATGCAAACTTTTCTTTGGTGCTCCAACTAGATAAATATCTATAAGCTGGAAAATCATTTATAGTCAACATTAATGCAACCCTCATGTGAAACTTTTGTTGTTTGGAAGCATCATAGGTTTCCGCAACTTCCCACAATTTCTTTAGCTCCTCTATTAGAGGTTGTAGAAAGGCATCAATGTT
Source organism: Dioscorea cayenensis subsp. rotundata (assembly GCF_009730915.1). Taxonomy (NCBI): domain Eukaryota; kingdom Viridiplantae; phylum Streptophyta; class Magnoliopsida; order Dioscoreales; family Dioscoreaceae; genus Dioscorea; species Dioscorea cayenensis. The sequence goes on from NC_052489.1 coordinate 8,627,836, forward strand.
ATTTGTCAGTTCCTTATCTCCTGGAATAATCATTGATAAAATAAATGAATTTTGCTTCATTCCAATCCAAGGCGGTAAGTTATATGGAACAAGGACAATCGCCCACACACTATAGTTGCTACTCATCATTCTGAAAGGATTAAAACCATCACTAGCAACAGCTAGCCTAACATTATGAGAGTTTGAAGAGAAATCTGGATATCGAGCATCAAAAGATTTCCATGCTTCACCGACATGATTCTGCACTTGCATACACTCTCCAAAACAACATGCAATCATGTTTACAAACATGGATTTTCTCATAATTAAGACCTAAGGTCTTAATAATTTCTTTGTCTTATAAGAAGAATTTGGCCAAGATGAATCTTCACCAAATGCTTGACCTAACAACTCAAGCACCTTTGTAAATGATTTTTCAGTTCATCCACCTAAAAACTGTATATGATACAAATGTATTATGAATGAAAACTTTTAAAAAGGTCTTGCATCCAGGAAATAACTCTTCTTCAGCATCTGTCAACAACCTCAAAAAATTACTATTTTTTTAAACACATACATCTCCATGTTGTTCTATAGAAATTCCTTCTGCTAGTTCTTTTGTGTTTTCATCTAAATCTTGATAATCATCATCATCATCATCATCATCATCTTGAGCACCAGAAATCTTTCTGAACATCTAAAAATTTAACTCTTGACCACCTAATTGACCAATCATACCCATTGTATCACACGACAAAGCTTCCATATTATCAAAACATCTAAAGTTTGAACGAATATCCTCTTATAAGTATGAAGATTCAAGAATATGGGTTGAAGAAGATGATGAAATATCATTAATAGAAGAAAATTCTCCATGACAAACCCATTGAGTATATCCTCTTAAGAACTCATCACAGATTAAATGCACTTTAGCTTCATCCCTTGTTTTCCATAATGAGTTAACACAGCACTTGCAAGGACACATTATCTTCCTGTCAACATACTCATTATTAAAAGCAAACTAGAGAAATTGATCGACTCCTTCTTGATATTCCTTAGAGTTTATAGGCTTGTACATCTAACTCTTATCAATTAATGAAATAGCAGAGCTTGTTATTTCTGAAGGGGTATATGTGTGATAATAATTCTCTCAACCTCACACGTAATGCAATAACACATAATCAAACATACAAGAGAAAGGAGACACACGAATTGGTTGCCCAGTTTGGCACCATCATGACTACGTCTAGGGGGATGAGCTTGAAGAGAACAATATACTAAAAGAGGTAAAGAATGAAGAGTACAACACTCACTCTCACTCACACAATCACAAAGAATAACCCTCTTTAGATTATCCGATGCCACTCTCCTTAACCCACTCACTAGGGTCACTTACTCGTGGCTCATCCTAAATCTGAAAGCAGTGTATCTTATATGGACGTCCCTACGCCCCAACAAAGCTTCCTCTTTTAGACTCTCCACAGCTTGCTAACTTGGACACCTTCCAAAGTTAGATGTTGCAACTGAGCTTGTAATACGACCCACCTACTGATCCTGACTAAGTTCCAGCTCTCGTTGCAACATGACTTACCACATTTCCAACCCTCCCGGTTGCTCTAGTTCACGTCCACGCAATCTATTACTCCTGAGCTCCTACTACCAACAACTAGCCTCCTCCCTCGCGTCATACCAATAGGTTCCTCTCCCAAGGGTCGCACCCACTAAGGCGTGAATCCATCTCACCAGAGATGGTCTCCAAAGATCTCCTCTATCTTCTTTCCAAACTTGGTCCAAGTTTGGCCTTCACAAAATCTTCAAACTTGATCTTCATTCATCCACGTTTGGTTCTTCAATATATTGTTACTAAACTTGATCTCCTCTCATCCAAGTTTAACTCTTCAATATCTTCTAAGCATGATCTTAATTCATCCAAACTTGCGTCATCAATCTTCTATCAAATCTTGACATAGATGTCTTTTGTCCTTTAATAAATTATATCTTCAAATAGCCCCACCCATAAGTAGCCTTGGATCTTTCCTTCAAATTGTATTGCTAATTATGGTCTTGAGAATCATGTTGGCTTGACCTTGCCTTTCTTATTTTTTGTCTTTAAATAGCTTCACACCAAACTAAGCTTCTACATAATCCTTGGTCTCCAAGAGAAGATCTTCATACTTGCCAACAATAAATTACTACTTTCTTTAGAATATCCTCCACATGGTCTTCAAGAAATAAATCTCTCACGAGAAAGATTTTACCAAAGATAGATCTTATCTTCTTGGATCTTACCAAAGATAGATTAAATCATAACTTTAGATAAATTTGCTCTTCAAGAGAGATCCTTTCACCTTGATGCTCCTTGCCAACAATAGACGTAACTCTATTTAGCTTTGCCTCAATATTTTGATTCTCTCCAAATTTCAACAAATCTTTAGTTGTATCTAAATATGGTGTAGATGAGATCTTTCTTACTGACATGTCCGAATATGCGTGTGTGTACCGCAAGTGCACGGGTGGCGAAGTAATAAAATACCCGGTGAGTCGGGTATTCGAATTCACAGGGAACAGGACTACTAGTACTAACTTTTTCTCTACTATCTAGCCTAATAATAAATGGAATGATGTGGTGATCTAATATGTGAAAAAATGAATACCGGAGATGAATATGCAAGGGTAAAATGGAGGGAGATCTCAATCAGTAAAAGTCGGGTATTCGAGCTATGCTCCCCCTAGGTTTCAGGAATTAGGTATCGGATATGCAAAGTGTTTCTATGATGAGTAAGTTAAGTCATGGAAATCCAAATACAATCGGATCCAGCCTCTAGATCATCGATACTAGTCCCCTACGAGGTCCTGGTAGAGAAATCACTCAATCTCAACACCTCACACCACATATGACCGCAAAGCAATCTAGGGACTCCAAAAGGTGTATCCGATTCCTAAAGATAGATCCAACCCTAATTCCCACTGAAGAATCCCTAACCCTCTACAAGGTCCCAATAGAGAAATCTATCAATCTCACGCCTCACACCAAATATGGTTGCATAGAGTCTAGGGAATACGTAGATAGAATACACCAATCAGAGGGGAAAGGGGACGCCTCACTATCTCATGACTCACCCTCTCAACCCTATTCAATCTTGATGTTCTAACCCTAATGGAGACCTCTCTCTCACCAAGGCAACAAATCATGCAAACCAAATAACCATAGGATCAATAAGGATAGCAAGCATTAGACAATCAAGATTGAAACTTAATCAAACTTGGATTAACTAGAAACACAAAGAAAATCCACAAAAGATGAGAATCCTAGGGTTAATAAGCCCAAATACCCACTAGGGTTTTAGCTCTCCATGAAGCAACATACAAAATACACCATCAATGAATGAAAGTACAGAAAAACCATAGAAATAAATCCCCTTATATATGAACTGATAGACTTGATGGAGAGCTTCGACGTCTTGAAGGACCCACTCCGAAGCTAGGTTCACCGGTGGCTTCCTTGATGCTATGACAGAGGAGGAATCGATCAAAGTTGGTGACAAAGCTCCTCCAAAGCCGCAAAGACCTTCTCTCCAAACCCTAGCCATCTCACCACTCAAGAGCTGAACAAAAGATGTCAAAGAATAGGGCAAAACAGCTATTTATATGCCTAAACCTGCGCATGTCATGTGCCCCCACGCGCCCATGTGGATTTTCCACGTAGACGTGGTGAACAGTAATTTTGTTACAATAAAATTACTACAGTATTTTGCTATAGTACTTTTTACAAACGTGGTCCAAACATTCTCCTCTTGAGGCCACATAGTCGGGCACACGATCATGTGGTAGGCTATAAGACTTTTCTTAATCGACGCATCTTCGAGAGATCTTGCAATCTTCGCAAAGAGAAGGAACATGAAGATGTGACTGCGTTTGTTCCTTCCAACTAGTGAATTGACTTGAATCTCCTTGGAAGTTGGCACACATCTTCACATTCATGAACTCCTCTCATGTCTTGGTCTTTGAATTGCAGAAGACTCTCAACATTGTGCCTTTATAGCCTATCTTTGCTCCCTTTTAATCTTTCAAGACATTCACAACCTAATTGCACAAAAGATCACCAAATACACAATATGAGACATAAACCATGGTAAAAATAATGCTCAATGCATGTAAAATACATATAAAAAATATGTTTACTCAAGCACTTATCACCTACAAGTGGTTGCTTGATGAATTCACTTTCCAAATATACAAGTTTCTTCATTTAGTCTTTAACTTCATAAGGTTAGGATCTTGCTTGCTTGCTCTTGAAGTTGCAAACTGACACGTCTGAATATGCATGTGTGTACCACAAGTGCACGGGTGTCGAAGTAATTAAATACCCGGTGAGTCAGGTAGTCGAATCCACAGGGAACAGGGCTACTAGTAGTAACTTCTTCTCTGCTTTATAACCTAATGATAAATGGAAAGATGTGGTGATCTAATGTGTGAAGAAATCAATACCAGAGACGAATATGCAAGGGTAAAATAGAGGGAGAATCTCAATCAATAAAGATGAGGTACCCGGGTAATGCTACCCACAGGATCTAACATGAAGTTCAAGATTCGCTAAATGCTTCTAAACCGAGTCTAATGAGTCGAGGTAATCCAAGAACAACCAGCCCTTGCCTCCAAGCCACCGGTACTAGTCCCCTACAAGGTCCCGGTGGAGAAATCGCTCAATCTCAACACCTCACACCCCATATGACCGCAATACGCTCTAGGGACACCTAAGAGTGAAACTGATTCCTAAAGATAGATCCAACCCTAATTCCAGGCGAAGGTTCCCTAACCCCTACAAGGTCCCGACGGAGAAATCTCTCAATCTCACGCCTCACACCAAATATGGTTGCATAGAGTCTAGGGAATACGGAGATAGGAAACACTCAATCGGAAAGGAAAGGGGATGCTCCACTATCTCATGACTCACTCTCTCAACCCTATTTAACCTTGAAGTTCTAACTCTAATGGAGACCTCTCTCTCATCAAAGTAATAAATCATGTATATACAATCAACCACAAGGATCAATTAAACATGCAAGCAATGGGAACACAAGATTAAAACTCAAATCAACTCAGATTAACTAGAAACATAAAGAAAATCAATACGAAAGAATAGATCTTAGGGTTCACATGCCCAAATACCTACTAGGGTTTAGCCCTCCATGGGGCAAGTTACAAAACAATGATTAATACAATGAAAAGCAACAAAAACCATAGAGAAAACCCCCTTGAATTCGTGATGATTGGCCATGATGGGTAGTTCAACGTCTTGAAGGATTCCTCTCCGTAACTAGGTCGCCGGTGGCTTCCCAAATGCTATGACAGCGAAGGAAACTATCAAAGTTGGTGAAGAACACCCTCCAAATCGGCAAAGACCTTCTCTATAAACCCTAGCCGTCTCATCCATCAAGAGCCGCACAAAAGATGAGAAAGAATAGGGCAAAACGGCTATTTATAGGCCTTAGACAGCGTCTGTCACGTGCCCCCATGCGCCCATGTGGATTTTCCACGTGCCCGCGTTGGCTGCAGGAATTTCCACGTGGACGAGTGGAATTTCCACGCAGGGCTCGTAAACAGTAATTTTGCTACAGTACTGTTGCAATAAAATTGCTACAGTACTTTTCACAAAACACGGTCCAAACACTATTCCCTTGAGGCCAGATGTCCGGGCACACGTCCATGTGGTAGGCTATAAAATTTTTCTTCATCGACGTATCTTTGAGAGGTCTTGCAATCTTCACAAAGAGAAGGAACATGAAGATGTGGCTGCCTTTGTGCCCTTCCAACTAGTGAATTGACTTGAATCTTCTTGGAAGTTAGCACACATCTCCACGTTTATGAACTCCTCTTGTGTCTTTGTCCTTGAATTGAACAAAAACTCCCAACATTGTATCTTTATAGCCTATCTTTGCTTCTTTTTTACTCTTCAAGGCATTCACAACCTATATGCATAAAAGAACACCAAATACACAATATGAGACATAAACCATGGTAAAAATGATGCTCAATGCACATAAAACATATATAAAAATATGTCTACTCAAGCACTTATCACAACCCACTTGCCTCATATAGCTTCTGTAAATATAGTTTTAATCTCATCAATTATTTGTGACCATAGATATCATTGTGTCTTCAGGTAGATCTCCTCACCAAAGATAGTTGTGTAGATATTCTCCATATACCTTTGCTTGCTCCTTAAGAGAGAATTTCCAAGGTTGATGCTCCTACCAAAGATAGCTCCATATGATTTCTTGAGAGATCCTCCGAATATAACACTAACCATGGTTTTCTAGTTTTCAAGCCACATCACCATCCTTTGCTTCTTGCCATTTCACTAACCTTGCCACATCATTGTCATTGCCATGTCATCTTGACTTGGTGTCAAATGATACCAACTATAGACCCTAGCTCTACCAATCTCCCCCTTGGCATTATTTGATAGAACTACTACTCTTCCTAGACCGACACTTGTTACAACCTCCAGTTACAACATTAACTGGAACAAAACTTGACTGAATTAACTCAAACAGACTAATACATCATCTACTTGTGATATTACAGAGTACATGAATATAACACAAACTATAACAAGTGAGTTTAATAAATACATAACAACATAACAATACTAAGTCAGTTTGTGGTCTTCAGTCTTCTCCCCCTTTATGGCAAATGATAGCAAAGGTCTTCAGTTATCTGATGCAAATCAGGTTGTAACTTCATTGAGTAATTCCTCTTGTATTCTAAACTAGTAGTTGAACAAACTCCTCCTTTATGATAGACCTCCATCACATCTTTGCACATGATATTAAGAAACAACATCAAATACCTGGTCATTTGCAGAGTCCTTTAAAACATGGATTTTCTCCCCCTTTGTGGTTGATGATATCAAAGTATTTAATTTGTAGTTGCATATCTGGTTGCAACTCATCTTGCAACTCCCCCTTTCTTCAGGACGGTTGACAATCTCCCTCTTTTATCTACCTAAGAACTTCTAGATGGACTTTAATAGTTTGCTTCTGCATTGAGTATCAGTTCTGCAAAAAAAGTTCTTTGCCACCTCCTAATTTCTTCTAGTTGATCCTTTAAAAGCTTCTCATATTCTTCTCCAATGTTGGGGCTTAATCCTTCTCCTTCTTCTAGAAATGGTGGTGTGGTCACACTCTACCAACTGAAAATCAATCCTTTTCTCAAGTGAAAGTAATTTCATAGAAATCATCAGCTTCTTGATAGTAGTTACTGTTTCACCCTTGGCTTGTTATATCCCATGTTGCAATAGGAACTGCAATATTAGTATTAGGTAGCCAAGATGAGTTGAAGTACTCTTACATTTAGCTTCTTTTACTGTGTTTCTAAAATATGAATTGATCCAAGTTGAACTTCTTTCTATCAGGTGCTTCAGAATCTTTGCTAGTTTTTATTCTTCTTGCCTTGCTTAGGGTAAACACCTTTTTCTCCCCCTTCTTCACTGACCTTGGGCTAAGTGACTGTTCTTCAACTTTAATTTCAGGATCAGGGAATGATTTTCTTTCAGGCTTTTTCACAACCTTCTTCTTCTAATTTGTTTAATTTTAGCTTCTTTCTCATCCTGTGTTGCAACATCTTTTACATCACCCTATCTACTAGCTTTGATCTTGAAGTCTCCATCTTCAAATTCAGTCTTTTTCTTCTCTACTCCCCTTCTGAAAATTCCAGGAAATACATCTTCATGTATTCAGAAACTATTTTTCCAAAAGTACATTCTCATTACCTCTAAGGATTTCATTCCCTCCTTAATTTATTTATTATTTTTTCCCTTTTCTTTTCTTCTCTTTTTTTTTTAAATAACTTTGGGAACTCATCCTATGGGTCTTGAGTCTTTATTGTGGCAGGTGTTCTTTCTTCTTTTGACTTTAGTGGTCCTTGTTCAACGAGTCTCAGGTTGTAACTTGCTGTTGCTACAACCTGATATTTCATTTCTTCTAACTTCTTCTTTTGAGCATCTGCATCCTTTGAACCTCTTCTGCCTTCACTTTTTCTGATCCACAGTTTTTTGATTACTGTGGTCTTTCCTTTGATTCTCCTTCTAATAGTTGTTTGTTCATATCCAATTATTCTTCCACTTTTCAAGTCTTCCTTTAGCTTGTTGCATTTGGGTCTGATATGACCAGTTTCTCCACAATGAAAAGAGGTAGAAATATCTCTTCTAGGCTTCGTCTTGAGCTTTTCTTGCTTCTTATGTTAATGTTGAGCCTTCACAAATACATCATCTAATTTATCCTTCTTAGCTCTTGATGATTCTCCAACATAGACAATACCAAAATTGGTTCCCCTTGGTGTTTGAACAGTGAGTATTTCATCATGTTTAGCCTTGCCTTTGTTCATGGAATCAATAGCTTTCGCCGCATGACTCAACTTTTGCTCGCATGCTACCAACTTCTTTTGAATACTTTCTTTTTCTTCCTGAAGGCTATTATTCTGCAGTATCATCTTATCAAACTTCTTCAGTATCATTTCATATCTAACCACAAGATCTTTCTCACTTATCTCTTCATTGTTACTGTCACTGTCTTCAATTGTTGCTTCTAATGTTGCAACCCAATTTGCAACTCCTTTGGATTTTCTGCATTCTTCTGCTTTCTTCATCATGGATGGAAATAAAGTATGATAACTGATCATGCCTTCATCATATTCTTCTTCCACACTCCCTTCTGATTTATCACTCCATCTGGAATTTACTGACTTTCCTTTCTTCTTAAGAGTGTTAGCACACTCGGCTTGAACATGACCAATGCCACCACATTCTATATACGTGATGCTTCTTCCCTTTTTGTCTTGATCTTCTTTATTCTTCTTTTCTTCTTTCTTTGAGTCTTCTTTTTGGAATCTTCTATTTTCTAGTCTGGTATTGTTGAACATCTTGTGTAGCCTTTTGGACAATAGAGTAATCTCATCTTTATAATCTTCTTCATGTTGTAACTTAACCTATTGCAACGCCCTTGGTTTGCCAACTTCAGCTTTCAATGTCATGTCTTCTTCTTTTCTATCAAACTACTAGTTCATCTCATATGCTTGAAAAAAACCCATCAACTCATCAAGTCACATGGTAGTGATGTCTCGTGCTTCTTCTATTACTGCCACTTTTGCTTCAAATTCAAATTTATTGTCAAAATTTTTTAGGGCTTTGTGTAAAAAACAACAAAAGTTCAGTTGTTATGCAAAGAAAACCTTGGTGTAAATTTAATTAATTAGAGGATGTCTGCCGTAAAACTATGATGGAGTTGTGATATTTTGCATAAATACCATCCTAAAAACTAAAATTTATTATAAAATGTTCCGGGCTTTTCTTCATAAACCCCATGAAGTTTCCTCATTTTGCAAAAAAACCCTCATAAGTTTTTTGTTTTGAAAAAAGACATGGAGTTCCATTGTCTATAACATAGATACCCATTCTTTTGATTGGGTTGGCCCAACCCACAACTCTACTAACAATGTTATAGAATATGGTGCCCCATATTCAAATTTTTTGGGATTTTATTTAGATAATGTTCACTTATTGTAATGCATAATGTACTAACAATGCAGATGAAAACATTGGTTATGCTAATAAGTTGTGATATTTTTCTTTTCATTCCTTCACCAATTAATTGTGTTTTTAGCTGTCTATATAGTTATATGGTGTCCTATCTTTTGATGTCTAGGCGCATTCTTGCTTTATAATCTTCATGGATATTTTTATGAGATTCCCCTTGTTGTCTTCACAAACTACTACCTTCGGAACAAATTCTGAAATACCATTGTATGCATATCACATTCAATGCCAAAATTTATTTATGATCTCAACTAAACCTTTCTAATGACTTGTTACATGATTTGTTATTCTTGATTGGTGGAGCTATTAACAATGGAAAATAAACAAGCAATGGGAACAACAATCATGGATTCGCATAAGAATAGAACACATTTTTTGTTGATCTTTAGTTGGTGTTATAGAGTGGCTTCTCTTTGTTTGCTTCTTCATGATTCAATAAATAGGAAAGTTATAGTAAAAAAAAAAATAAAACTTTTCTAGCATTCTGGAAAGTAAAAAGATGCTTGCTTTTGTTTTGAATTTTATCTGAAATATATTGATAATAATCCATAAGAATGTTTGGATATGAGGCAGTTTTATTTTGGTTCTTCAAAATATGAGATTTTAGTATTGCTAGGTTGAAGTTCGCAAAATATGATATCCAAGTTTATGGTCATCTCTTTTTCTCTATCTTAAGTGCACGATCTAAGGGCATATTCGATCCCAGCCAAATTCATCATAAATATGGCTTCTAAGGGTTTGGATGACAAACGCAGGGTGGTGGATCAAGTTTAACTATCAACTATATCAAACTAGTTCAATTTCTACTCTCTCATGTGTAAAGAAGTTTGAATAGTGTAGGAGTATATATGTGAAATCATGATATATAACAGAGAAAATTTGAGTGATGATGAGATAACTCCAGAAAATATCATCATAAAACTTGTTTATAAGTGATTTCGGCTGCACCTCTACTTGCTACGACTTGTAGATTATTCATAACCTACACTCCCAATCAATTCTTTGTTTCGTCACCATCACCAAATCCTATAAGCAAAACATATTACTTCTAAGTGTATCATATAGGTTCTTCAAGAAAGAAACCCCCAATGCACATGCCACTCAAGAAGACATGTAATTGGGAGAACAACCAATTAGAACAGTTAAGCTATTAGTCAAGTTCGACAACACAACAGAATTTGTGTAGCTACAAATACTCATATACACATATAAATTGGAAAGAATAGGTTTAACTTACACATAGTGCACATTCTATTACATAGATGGCATAAGTTGCTTCTCTAGGTTTACATTGAGTATTGTACTTCATTTTGCAGTTGAGGAATTAAGCAAAAAAAATCAAACTAGAATGCCACTATGTATTGATTTCCAAAATTCAAGCAAATGATAAACATTAAAAAAAAGATAAGATAAGATTCCCAAATTCTTCAAAGGAAGAGCAACAAAACACGACAGATTCTAACAAGACTTGATCAAAGGACAATAAGAAATTGACAATTTCACCAAAGAGTGAAGGTAAGGTAACCAAGTTGTCAGAGATTCCAATTTTGGGTAATCTTTTATATTTATATAATATAGCTTTTCACAGAAGGAGGAGATGAAATGTAAATCCCTAATGGAAGTAACATAAGGAGGAGATGAAATGTAAATCCCTAATGGAAGTGAGCTCTTCACAGAATTTGAAGGATAAGCTTGATATCATATTTGATGCGGGCCGTATTGAGGAGATGGCATGCGCGTTCATGCGGAAGTGGGACTCGAAGTGACTGAAGGGTATTTTAGTAATTTGCCGGGCGGTGGAGTTTTTGGGTTTCTTGGGCCTAGTCTGATGGGAAACGGGCCAACGAACACATATGCAAACTCGTGAGTCATGCATGATTTCGGCCAAATTCCATCGTTTAGGCCTCGAAAACCATGATTTTGCCATTTTTAGTAATAATTGATTTCGCTATTAATTTGGCTAGAAATCTCTGATTTGTAAGCCGTTTATGGCGTTAGCATTTATTTTGTTAACTCTTTTATTTCTTGCCGGTATTTGAAAATTTACCATTTTTGGTATATTTTTGAATTATCTCCGTTTTAGGATTATTTTCATATCTTTGATTTTTTACTATTTAATGTAAGCCTATGGGCGAGAGTAAGATCAGTTTTGTAATAGTTATTCTCTTGAGTAATAAAATTTACTCTCTTTTTTTCAATTCCTGGCTATCTTTGATCAACAGGTTTTGAAGACTTGTACTGGGTATTCGTGCACGAATCAACAGTTCGAGTATACCGCTGCATCAATATTTAAGGTGTACATTTCTCTGACAAAGAATGCCACTGTTCTGCCACTACCAGTCAATTGCTTAAGAAAAATGAGGCATCTTGAAAGCTGGTCATAAAGCTCTTGAGAACATGTTAAATCTAAAGTTTATATGGTTGAAAATAAGTGCTAGAGGTATCCACTGCCATCTAGTTTGCATGTATAATAGTATAATTCTTGGTAATCAAGTCGAAATGGTAATCAAGTCAACAAAAAGATAATTGAAAATCTTGTGGTCTGGAAATCACGGTGCATCAAAGAACAATAAAAATCAATCTACACAAAAAATTTGTTCTTTAATCAGTTTACATAACAACAAACTAAGCTTTCAAAGGATAATAAAAATCAGTAATGGTACCAAATTTACTCAACTTATAAATAAAACCCCAAATCTTCACTAACTTCCACTATTTTTCTAATGCCAATCAAAATCCCATCATAATAAAGAGCATGATAAGTGCTTAAGTAGACATATTTCTCTATATGTTTTACATGCATTGAACATTATTTTTACCATGGTTTATATCTCATAAAATGTATGTGGTGTTCCTTTGTGCAAATAGGTTGTGAATGCCTTGAAAGAGGAAAAGGAAGCAAAGATAGGTTATGAAGGAAGATTTTGGGTGTTTTTATGCAACAAAAGGATAAAGACACAAGAGGAGCTCATACACACGTGGGGTGTGCCAACATCCAAGAGAATTCAAGCCAAATTGTGAGCGGAAGGGCACAAAGGCAGTCACACTCCTATGACCCCGCTTGTGTGAAGAATTCAAGAACTTTCCCAATAATGGTTAGACGACGAGAAGCCTCATAACCTACCACGCGAACGTGTGCCCGTCCATGTAGCCTCAGGATAAGAGTGTGGAACCTTGTTATCAAAAGCACTGTAGTAAATCACTGTAGCAATATTGTAGCAAAATACTGTTCACGCGACCATGTGAAATTTCCACGTGGTAACGTGGGCAGTTTTTCAACCCACACGGTCGCGTGGAGGCACGTGAAAACCCCAGTTTTTGTTTATAAATAGCATTTTTACCTTATACTTTGGAGACTTTTTGCTAGCGTTTGAAAGGCAAAGCGGCTAGGGTTTTGAGAGGAGGTCTTTGGCGAATTTAGGGGGCGTTCTTCAACAACTTTGATAGATCTCTTCTTTGTCATAGCATCAAGGAAGCGTTCGGAGACTTAGCTTCGGAGAGGGATCCTTCAAGACGTTGAGCGACCCATCAAGGCCATCATCACAAATTTAAGGGGGGTTTATTCCATGATTTTTATTGATTTTCATTGCACTATTATTTGCTTTCTAATTTGCCCCATGGAGGGCTAAACCAAATAGGTATTTTGGCATGTGAACCCTAGGATCTTATCTTTGTATTGATTTACTTTATGTTTTCTATAAAATCCGAGTTTAATTCAGTCTAAATCTTGTTTTCTCATTGCTTGCATGTCGTATTAATCCTTGTGGTTGATTTGTATTGCATGATTTGTTACCTTAGTGAGAAAGGTCTCCATTAGGGCTAGAAGTTTAATATTGAAGAGGGTTGAGAGGGTGAATCATGAGATAGTAGAGTGTCCCTTTACCCTTCGATTAGTACATCCTATCTCCATATTATCTAGGCTTTATGAAACCATATTTGGTGTAATGCATGAGATTGTGAGATATCTCCATTGGGACTTTATGTAACCATATTTGGTGTAAGGCATGAGATTGAGAGATATCTCCACTGGAACCTTGTAGGGTGTTAGGAATCTTTCATCTAGAAGTAGGTTAGGTCTTTCCATAGGAATTGGTTGTACTCTTAGGAATCGCTAGAGTCTATTGTGGTCATATGTGGTGTGAGGTGTGAGATTGATCAATTTCTCTACTGGGACCTTGCAGGGGACTAGAATTGGTGGCCTGGAGGTAGGGACCGATTATTCTTTGATTACCTCGACTCAATTAACTCGGTTTAGAAACATATGGTAAATTGTGCGCTGTTAAATCCTAGGGGAGCATTACCCGGGTACCTCATCTTTATTGATTGAGACTTCCCTTATTTTTACTCTTCCTTGCTTACTTGAGATATTCATATTCTTGAGATTGAGTTCATTTCACCAAAATCTTGACTCCAACTAAATAATTGAGAAGTAGTTACCACGAATACTTATGTTCCCTGTGGATTCAACTACCCGACTCATTTGGTACTTTATTACTTCGACACTCTTGCACTTACTGTACACGCACGCAAAAGGTGTATTAGAAATGTAACACAGTAATAATCATATGAAAAATTAACTAGAACATGTTTGAAAGAAATTAAATACAGAACAAATGCACTCATAAAAGTTATTAAAAGATTGAGAAAAAGAAAAGAAAAGAGGCTAACTTGATAAGGGAGTAAACAATCCAAGTAACATGTGCAAGAAACAATCAAGTATAACCCCAATGTTCCAAATTATGAGCAACAACCCAGCAATTGGTCCAACCACAACAGCTGTAAAGAAAAACAAAAACCACAATCAACACATAAGAAATAGGATCATACCAGTACAAATGACCATGATTTATAGATTCAAAACAAAGGAAGTCCCAGTTTAAACATTTGCAGATATAGCATTGCCAATCTTGCAATATCTCAAAGCACATCATCAGACAACGAAATCAAGCTCGTTAAATACGAAATCAAGGTCTCCAGCATCAAAGATACAAAAATGAAAAATAAAAATATGAACAAATGAATGAAAACTGAGATTCCAGCACAAGCTCATATAGAGATCAGATTCCAACACAAGCTCATACATAGATCAAATCAATAAAAAAAACATACTAGATCGGTGGAATGCTGACATTAAGAAACGAAATGGAAGAGGAAAATGGAGGGATTTTATGGTTCAAAATAGGAGAATGGGATTAATCCATAAATAACTCTCTAGAAGTAAGAAACCGTAGTGATGGGGGTGCCTGGTTTGTCACTCTCGGAGGTAGGGGTGAGCAAAAAAATTTCTGATCCCATGATCCGATCTGGAATCTAAATTTTTAACCCGAATTTTTTGGGTAACCGATCCGAAAAAATGGGTCGGGCACCCTATCCGAATTTTTTAGATGAAAACCGAGTCAGATCCGGGTCGGGAGAAATTAAAAATCAAGTAACCGAATCCGATCCGGTTTTACTTTTTAAGTACATTCTTATATATAGATACATAATAATTTTAAATTTTATATGATCTAAAAAAAGTAAAAATAATCCAAATCCCTCATATTTAAACGCTTTTTAAGAGTTATATATATATATATATATATATAATATATATATATATATAATATATATATATATATATATATATCCAAATGCCTACTCTAATAACTTAAAAACTTATATACTTATATAATTATATATATATATATTAATAAATTTAAATTCTACATAGATTAAAAGTAAAAAAAAAAATTCCAAATCCCGGCTCCCAGGCCCCAACGGCCATCATCCTGCCTCTTCTCTCTAGTCTCCATCCAAATCTCTTCTCTCTCTAGAAAACAATGATCATTATTAATGAGACAATTGATGCTTTCGAAGATTTTTTTTTTAATGACTAAGATTGATAAAACTCTTTATTATTTTTGTTATGACTTTTGTTGTGTGAGGAATAATATAAGAGTTTAATGCTTTTTATAAGTTATAAGTTTTTCATATTTGCTTTTTTATGTAATGTTGTTATATAAAGCAAATCTATAGAATAGATAAAATTTAAATTCGGATCCGGATATCCGAGATCTGATCCGATTTAAACCCATTATCCGATTCTTGGTACCCGATTTAAACCGGGTTGGATACAGGTTAAGGTTTTGCCGATCTGAAAAACCAAGTACCTGATCTGGTTTGCTCACCCTTACTTGGAGAACGGATGGGTTGAGATGGAAGTGGAAGTGAATTGTTTGAATGCCTTGTCAATGGTGAATAAGGGAATGGAGATGGATCAAAGAGGAGAAGGGAGAAAGAGTGTGTGAGTGAGTGGTGGAGAGAGAAAAAAAGAGTGTGTGTAAGTGAGTGATTTATTTATTTATTTATTTTATTTAAAAGTAGAGGGGTTTTGTTAAATTGGCTGCACAGATTAGTATATAAAAAATTATAAGATTATTGAGATGGTTTTTTAAAAACCCCTTTATATATGGGTTACTAAAAATTTAAAATGGTGTAGTGGATGTTATGATACATGTGTCAGAATGTAGCGAATATAGTGAATATGTATATATTGAATCAAAATAAAAATTATTTAAACACATCTATTGTATTATTTTCCTTTACAACAGAAATGAATGGTTACATGACACATCACTTGAAATGTAGATTAAAATATCTCCAATCCCAAAGTTTATAAATACATGGGCTAAAATTATCCAGAGTATAATCTAATACGTGACCTAATAGTTGCACGACAAATATGACATATAGTTAAGTTTTCTGCGCATTCTCTGCAGCACTGCAATCAAACACAAGCATTATTATTGTATATTAATTAAAACTTTCATTAAAATCAATGGTTACAGCTTACCATATGGCCACACCCAAAAGCCATGTCTTTATCATTTGTGAGGCAAATGGGGCAAGTCTAGAATATGAAAAAAGAAACGTTAGATTAAAATTCTTTTGGCAAAAATAAGAAAAACAACTGAAAAGATTAAAAAAAAGTGAAATTATTAATACCTTGTTTTGATCTCCTATACTTGATTGTGAAAGATCATTTGTTTGAGTCAATGAATGCTGCCTTTGGGTGAAAGGAATGGGAGGGGGACGAGGATTTACACGTTTGGCCTTGCCGGTTACATGCCTTTCATTTTTATAAGAACATCAATAATAAAATATATAATACCAAGCATATGAGAAAATATAAATAATTCTATTCTTCTCAATTAGGTTTATCATCATTGTCAATAATATTATAATGTTGATGATTATTAGAAAGTTACAAAGTATATTTGGTAAACCTAGTTTACAAATATAACATTGTTTTAAAATTATAGGATTAAAGTCATTTTGGTCCAATACTCTATTGTGTTATTTATTTATATCCTGAAACTTAAGAATTTTAACTTGGCCTTTTAATCTTCAAATTTTATTTATTTTCATCAATATTTTCCAATTCTTCTTTATTGTTATTTTCGCACTTGTAACTAATGTAAAAAAAAAAAAAAATGTTATTTTTATTTTTATTTTTTTTAATGTGATGATATGGTATAAGCTGCCACATGCTACATTTGGCCAAAAAATGTTATACATGTATTTTGTAAAAAACAAAATTCATTGCTAATGTGGCACCCTTTCTATTTTATAAATAAAATTTAAAAACGTTATTTGGCATGTAAAAAAAAAATACATAAAAGAAAGAATAATAAACATACCCAAGAATGTCAAGTTCCATGCTTGCTTTATATTGGAAAGGAACCTCCATGAGAGCTGCAAGAGCAAAAGATGCTTCTTTCTCCTCAGGACTTGAGTTACTTTCCATAATAGAAGTGAAGTTCACAAACTGCATTGAAATCAATGCGGAAAAATGAATAAATAACATCAGACAATTTTTGAAATTCAGAATTTGGTTTGTGTTTTACTTAGGAAGCAAATTTCTGGATCTTATAGGGTAGTGCTGCAAATGTCCACCTATCACGTGGTTCAAATGTGTTTTTCTTTTTAACAAAGTGCGAAAAACATATCAACATTTGTTTAGATGTGGAGTTAATATCTTAATATATCGGTGTTTTCATCCTACATAAGCTAAGGTTAAAACTCATCTCATCCATAAAAACATGAAAACCCTAAATCTTGTATGGTAGTAGTGCAAGTGTACATCTACCACTTGGTTCCAATGGGTATTGTTACCTTTTTTTTCTTTTTCTTAACAAAGTGGGGAAAGCACATCAACATCGTGCTTAGATGTGGAGTTAATACATCAGTAGATCAGTGTCCTCACTCCTCATCCTACATGAGTTGCGGTTAAAACTCATCTCTATGGCAAGAATATGAATACCTTACGTAGAGAACTCAGTGCAATAAACCAAGAAATGATAGCAAGCAATGTTACACTTAGTATATATTAACACGTGATTAAAAGCCTAAATATTATTCACCACCATCTCATCTCAAAATTTTGTGGACTATTTTTTCTTTTTATATATATAATCATACTTTAATACTTCAATGTCATTAATTTGAACGTAGAAATACCGCTACAAGAGCTACGTACAATTGAAGAAGATTATGGTGATAATTTAATTACAATCTAACTAAATTGTTATTGGGTTGTTACTCTATGGCAAGAATATGAATACCCTACTCAGAGAACTCAATGCCAATAAACTAAGAAATAATAGCGAGCATTGTTACATTTAGTATATATTAACACGTGATTTAAAGCCTAAATATTATTCACCTCCATCTCATCTCAAAATTTTGTAGTCAATTTTTTTTTTATATATATAAGCATACTTTAATACGTCAATGTCATTAATTTGAACGTAGAAGTACTGCTATAAGAGCTACATACAATTGAAGAAGATTATGGTGATAATTTAATTACAATTTAACTAAATTCTTATTGGGCTGTTACTCAATCGTGAGGTGCCTTTTGTAAAAATGCAAGAAAATAATTAAGAGGCATAAGGTGGCTACCAAGGTAACGTTCTAAACTAGACATTCTAATTCCAAAAAAAAAAAAACTAGACATTCACAACAGTGTAAACAATGATTAGCTCTTAATGTTGATGATTTCTTCATTAATTATTTTGCAAAACTTTTAGTCAATTGAAGATGCCAAACTCGTTTCACAAGATCAACCGACGTAAAAGGCACATGTGAATTGATATAAAATTAAGAATGACAAATGGTATTTTATACTACGTCAATTATTGTTAGTCTCATGATACTAATATTTAATAATGTGCTAGTATATTATGTCATATTAGATGTTATTATATTCTTGGTTATTTTATTTACTAATCTCTTTCATAAAAGGATTTTTTTTTTCCAAAGTTATAATCAAATTCATTTTCTATTTACTTTGCTTGGACTTCACAACCAATTTAGGTTACATGATGGGAACAAAAATGACAACATAATTCAAGGTAGATTGCTCTAAATAAATCCCATTCATCTCTAATAAGGATATATAATTTGAAACTACATTTTAGCACCTGAAAGTTGTCAAAGTCTCTGGAAGGAATTCTATCATCAAATTTCTTCATGTCTTCCCAAGGTCCATCACCAACTCCCACAAGAACAATTGACAGGGGATAAGAACTACATCAAAACATTATAGAACAGTAGTTTCAAGGCCAATCAAGATGCTACTATTATAATAAATGAATTGGTTAGCGCTTGAGATAATTCTTAAACAAAATATTATGAGATGGTATGTTATATAATCAATGAATTTGTTTTGAAAAGATACTATATATGTTAAAATTTATGTTGTGTTCAAAAGAATATAACTTTACTAAGAAACTATGTTAAAACTGAGAATATTTTATTTGGTAAAATGCATTTACATTTATGCGTTATAAAAAAATTAATGTGATATTTCAAATGCATTTTGAAGCTGTATTATTTAATGATTGTTTAACAAAATTCATATGTATATATTGTACTCAGGCATGTGAATTATATTGGACATGTCCACAGAAAAAGAGGCGTACGTACGTAACCTCAAACTCATAATCTTTGGTATATATGACTAAGGTGGTCTATGTTTTGTGCTCCATTTTATAAAAAAAAAATTTTAACAAACAAAATAAATAAATATATGAAATATTCATGGAAAGGAATCTTCTTAAAATTATAAGCTAGCAGTTATAATTAGGATGATATTAACTAAGATTTCTTCTTGCGATGTAAACAATTGCAAATTTCTCTCTTTGTAGTACAAAAACAGATACATACCTTGCCATGACAATCGAGCCAATTGTTTTCCTCTCTTGTGTACTGAGATCTCCCATCTCTGTGTCAACACTTCTAGTGACCTTAAAAATTTATGAATCTCATAAAACTTTTTTGAAGAAAAAATCATGTGAAAATAATCAGACAGAAATTTTGCAGAAATTTTTTACCTGACCATCTGCAATGATAACCAATATATGATATTGTCCTCCACTTTTCTCAACAATGTCAACTGCTGCCTCAATTATGGGTGCAAATGAAGTAGGACCTTCCACCAAATCAAGTAATTATCAATAAGTTAAAACTTTCATAACCTGAGATCATTAAAAGATCAATATGTAACAACTAACAAGTGAGGTAGAAAAGCTAAGTTTTAATTGAATAATCATATTTATATTGATATTTATTTATTTATTTTATTTATCATCTATGAAGAGTTCTATAAAATAATCTTGAGAAATTGTTATAGAATTAGAAGTTAAAACATTGAAGCCCTTTGTAAAAAAAATAATTTATTTAAAAAAATTAAAACACCTCAAACTTTCATTCATGCGGAATTAAATATTTGTATAAACAACTCAATGATCAACGTTAGATATCTTACGCAATCAGATATTGAGTTGAAAATAAATAAAATTGGCTATGTAAATAACACAATATTTTCTTGTTAAAAAACTTAAATATTTTAGGGGCCAGTACGCATTGAAAACATAGAAATATTGTATCTAATAAACCCCATATTGGTCTATTGAACATATACATACATATATATATATATACAATTGGTAAAAATCTCATTTTATGTAAACAGGAACAAAACCGAAACATGCAAATATATATTGAAGAAATTAACCTACCTGATAAGCGCAAATTAGGTACAATTCTTCTGTAGCAATTCAAGACTTCTTCAAATCCATGACAAGGTGATTGATCGTGGTGAAAACTGAATACCTCTTCATCATGAGTTGTTGCTATTTTCACCAATTAAAGAGTAAAAAATTAACAAAAGAAAGAAAAGAAGAAGGAAGAAAAAGAAGAAGATGACCTAGAAGATGAAGGAGAAAAGTCCAATATATATACCATCTCCAAATCCAAAGCAAGGAATCAAATTGTCTTCATCAAAAGGTGCCAAAGCTTTTCCAATTATGGTAATGGCCTGTTCATAAGGATTGAGCTCTTCACTGATTGCATGCAGGCTTCTACCATGGAAGGACCGTCTACCTTTAAATTGGTTCCAGAAAAATAAATATAAAATTTATTTTTGTTGTATATCAACGTAGATATCTTTAATTTTTTTTAATTTTTACAATATTATTCCCTCATTCACATATCCAGGTTTTTTACATTTACGCTAAGAAAATAGGTTAAAATTAATTAATAGTCTTAAATTTATAAAAAAAAATTATATAATTTTTCAAAATTATCCTTACTAAATTTTTTTTTTTGAAAGAACATAATGCGCTTGTTTTTATGGCGCATGAGTGTGGGGAGTGATATTAGTTATAAGTTAATCCTTCAATAAAGATTCAAACCCTCGGCACTCCATACCCCACATAATAGACTTATTTTTAGTGTCGCTAACAACTTGAACCAAGTAGTTTTTATTGCTAATTAAAATTTTATTAATTTCACTATATTTTAATTATATATTTTATTTACTCTATTTTTATTTATATTTTTAAGAAAATATTGGAAATTAGTAGAAATAAATAGAGATAAAAGACAAATTTAAAATTATATAATATTTCATAATTTTTGTAAATGGACATAAAAAAAATAGAACCGGAGGAATATACTTTACTATTAAAATTCAAAAAAGTTTTTGTAATTTTATGTTTTTAAATTATTTTAGATATTAAATGACACTGATTTAACTTTTAAAATTTATTCACATTTTTTTTTTCTCACCATTCAATAAGATAGTTGTAGTGTTATTAACTCACATATGCAAAAGGTAAATAGTTTGACTCTTTTCCATAGCATGGTTGAAGGTTTAAAGTGTGTCGGGTGCCTTGTCTATATTATTTATTATTATTATTATTGTTATTATTATTATTATTATTATTTTGAGAATTTTGATACATTTGTTTTTTTTATTGTTATTTTGACGACTATCTTTTAGTTTTCAAAAATATTATTAGTAATTATTTTATTTTGGAGGTATAACTATAGATAGTTCCTATAAACATAAATTATGAAAGGTTTTATTTTTATGTAAGCTTGCTAACCTGTCCATTCGTTGCTCTTGGTGAAATCAATTCCAAGCAATAGATTTGACGATTCTAGGCCAGATTGTCTCAACGCATTTGTTACCTGCCAAAGGTATTAAATCAGTGAGTTCTAAGATAGAAGTTGCAGATGATTTTTTTTTCTTTTCTTTCCTTTTCTTTTCTTACTTCAATTTTCTAAGGTTTTGCTCAATAGAGTAGACAAAAAAATAATAATAAATTCAAAAATAAAAAATAAATAAAACACTATAATAAATTGTAACTCCAATAATATATTCGTGGCAACCTTCACAAATCTTTTGTCACCATTTCATTCAGTAGCTTTATTGTTTGAAACCGCTAAAGAATTTGATTTGATTTTCTAATATATATTTGAAATAGGATAATAAAAAGTATTGATGTTAAAAGTAGCTTAGCCACACTGTTATTATAAAAATAAATGAATTAATTAATTTAAATAAAAAATAAATTAAAGTAAAATGAAGTTACCGATTCACACATGTAACAAGTTAAGGTCTTCTATTCATGTATACCATTGAAAAGTTTGTATTTAGGAATCAGTTGTTCATCATTATTTCTTGTCCATCAAATAATATTAATTTATGTTTACTTGTGGAAAAAAATTCTTTACTTCAGTATTTTTTTATATTTATTACACTTTCTGTTAATTGACAAATGTGAAGTCATGATACATAAGAAACCGAAAGAAAAATGATTTTACTAAAAATAATACACTTTTTTTTTTATAAATTTTACTAATTGTATGTTAAAATATTTAACTTGCATTAAGGGATGTGCATGGAAGTGAATGCTCTGTGCCTTGGAAGATATGCTAATAATTACAAAAAATTTTTTATGGCAAATAGATAATTAGTGATACCCCAAAATTATGGAAACCAAAAAATATTTTAAAATCAATGGTGGCAATTTTATGGGGATATTATTGTTGGTTTTAACCTCACCTATAAGAACATTTCTATTTTTGCATTTAAACTAGCTATATTTATTAATTTTGGTTACACTAATATGTATTTTTCATAATATGATCTGTAAGACCTCCTCTCACTGGTGGCTTTGACAAAAGGGTTAAAACTATTAATAGCCCCAAAAATTTATTGTCATTATTGACCCTCATAAAATATATAAAAATTTATCTAGTCATTGAATTATAGCAAAGTAATCGTTTTATCCTCAAACATTGGAAAATTATTAATTTTGACTATTTCGTCCAATATTATTATTGTTGTGACAAAAAAAATAGTACATTTCTATCAGTGTGCTAAAATGCTCAAAGTTATACGGTCCAAAGATTAAATGAATACTTTTATACTTTAAAGATAAAAATGAGTAATAAATCAAACTATAAGGTCCATCAACTGGTAGCAATGGCAAAATGATGAGTTTGTAGAATAAAATACCATTCCATATCTAATCTTCGAATCTCCATTCTGTCCCACATTTGTCTTGATTCCCCCATAATATTTTTATTTTATTATTAATCCAAGAAAGAAATATAAAAAATATTAATAATTATAATTATTAAATATATATTTTGCAGTATATATCCCCATATATTTATAGGTACCATCGGCATATGAGGAGAGCTAATATTTCATTTCTCCTATTAACAAATTAATTATACGGGACTTCCTCCCCCAACCAAGTTTAGGAAAATCTAATTTTTTTGGTTTTTTTATATCAAAGGGGAAAAAAAGAAAGAAACAATATTTAGGAACCAACCTGGTGAAGAGAAGTGAAATGGTCAGGGACGTAGGGATATTTCTTTGTAATTTGTGGCTTCCGGAATCTCTTGTTCTCATGCCCAAGCGAGGCCTGATGAACAAAACTCCTCCCCGGCAAATCCTCCGCCATATCCAAGCTACGCCGTTCTGGCCGCCGGTTACGTCGCTGCCTCCCACTCTGCATTTGTCTGTCTTCTCGTCGCAACGGATGAACGAAGGCCTCCTTCACATAGCTCATCACGCCACCCATGCCTTTTTCTCTTTCTTTCTCTTTATCTGATTTCAATATGAACACTAGCTCTAGAATTAATAAAGTTCATTAAGAAAAGAAAAGTTTGTCCTTTGGCACCAATGAAAAAGAAACACACGAATATAATGGTGAGCCATGAAAGAACAAGAAAGAAAAAGCTCCATAAAAAAAAGAGATGCTTGCCGGAAGCTTCTCTGAGTTTTCTCTCTTGCCTCATTGTTGATGCAATGCATACGGCACACTAGGATTGGTCTGCAAGGAGGGAATCCTTTCTGTTGGTGAGTGTAATTACTATCATGTACATGAAAAATCTAAGTTTGTAAGTTATAAATATATGAAAGATGGTGACTTTTAAGTGATATTTCAGTAATTATACCATTCTATTTTTGAGTATTTGCCTCACTAACTGATTAACTGTCAGAGTGTTTTCTCTACAACAATCTCTTTTTCAGGTATTTATTCTTTCCCATCCACATGTTGGGCCTAGTTCTGATCACTTCCTCAACTTGGAACAAAGGGTATACTTCAGTATATTTATTATATTATATAGATAAAAAATATTCTGAGCGGTTTGTTAGGTTATTTCTATGATCTCTAAATGTCTTTTGATGTAAGCGATTCTTAGAAAACATCACAAAATTATACAAATAACCAGATGCATGTGGAAGCATGAAAATTTTGTGTTTGATGACCACCTAATTTATTTATTTTTTAAATTAAATATAGTCTGAAAATTACCTTCGGATGCGCTAAATTTATTCTTCAGATTATCCTAAATTTTCTAGTGTTAAACAATGGCCTCATGCCTCTAAATAACCTAACAATCTAGAAACAATCTTATCATTTCTAGATTACATGTTGGAATCTAGAAACAATCTCATCAGTTTTCCAAAATACCGGTAAGGGTTTGAAAGGAGAGAAAGCTTGGGGAAAAATCGCACAGAGAATAGAATTGTCCTTCTAGTGTTAGAGAGGAGTCATGTTTATAGAAACTTCATAAAACCTGAGACACATTATCTAATTATGAAGTCCTAAGAAATATATGAGTCCTAAAACAATTAAAACAACTTTTATCTTCACCTTTACAATTTCGATAAATTATTGATTTCATCAAACTTTAATCAAATTTTAAACTTAACACAAAACTCTAGAACAATTTACAATTTCACTTTAACCCATGAAGGCAAATTGTAAATTGATTATTTTACCCTTCACTCAAAAAGATACTAATTCTTAATTCCTTTAAGCATGACTCTCTAAATTCATCTCGATTGGCAATTGGAGGATTCCAATGGATGTGGATGAAACACTAATGAATAGATCATTACAAACATTTCCCAATATAATTACCATATATGTATTAGCCCTTTGTTCTTGTATTCCAATCGAGTGACAGCCATGGAGATCGTCAAACTCACTGAACTCAATCATATGCAAATTATAAAAATAGTAGAGTAAGATTATTAAACTACCATTTGTATCCCACACGATTAGTTTGACTGCCATGGCCAAGCTCTTCTAATCTTATCTACTCATATTCGCATAGAATACTAACTCCTTTACTTTAGACAAAATGAAACTTTTCTTGGTGATCACTCATAACTACTACTTATTTCATATAGCCGCACTTTGAGGTTCGCCATAACAAAGGGTAAATTGAGGCTAAATACTCTACTAACAGACTAGCATTATAAGCACATCGTAATCATAATACCTTAAGTCAAAAGTTCACTCATATGATCATAATCAACAATCTCAATCATTGACGATGAAAGAGTAAAGCCCATGTAATTAGATTATAACAAGTCATGTTCGAATACAACAATTCCACCGATGTATCTATGACATATACTCTCACTATCACATAGTGTTCAACTAGCACTCTTTATCAAAGCATATATATCATACAAACTCTTACTAATCTTTAACGTCTAACTAAAGACTCTAAATTGCGAACTATTTAAGTGAATAAGTACTAAACCCTTTTAGTGTTTTACTCCTTATTTCACAAGGAGTAGAATGTTTAACTTAATACACATAGACTAAAATGCTCAAAACTTATTAAAATGGCAACACAAAAATTATATGAACATAAAACTAAATGTCTATTATTAACATTAAAAATGGATAATATAAATGAAATACAATAATACAAATGTCCTTTGTCACACTCATTCCTGCCTATGACAGATGTTGTGATGTTTCACCCTTTTGGTGTGCGTATTCTTGAGTTGTGGTTCAAGCCTAGTTATTGTTGCCTCGGTAGGTTAATCGGGTTCGCTTGGAGGGTTCGAGTTGTTTTGGGGTTTAACAGGTGATCGAGCAGGTCTATGCTTGCCTTCCCGACTTCAGCCGTAGCCCGGGTCACGTGCATGTGCTTGCTGCCTGGTGTCAACTTGTCTGCACCCGTGGGAGCAATGAGCCCATAAGGCGCACCCAGGTGCAGCCTTGTGGGTGGCATGCGCCCGCAGGTATGCCCTGCCCAGGTTTTAAGGCTACTTTGGCATTCTTTTTGCTGGTTTCTTTCCCCCTCCTCCCTACTTCCTTGGCTATCTTTGTAGTAAGAAGGAGGCCTTATTGATTTTGTTCTTCCATCTTTGGGGCCCCAAGATCCTCCATCCTTTCCCTTTAGAACCTTGAGGTAAGCTTCCTTTCCTAGTATTCCTTATTTGATTGGTTGGAGTTAGGGTAGAAGAGAAGGTTTAATTCATTTTCTCCTTCTTGCTTAGTGTTGCTGCAAATTGAGAGAAAGGTTTGTCTTGAATTCTCTACTTAGTTTCATTATATTTATGAACCAAGGCTTGCTAGGGTTCTTGGACATTGTATTTTGGGTACTGTAGCTCTACTTTAACACCGGTAAAACTTGGTTATTTCTTTGAATTCTTTGGTTTAGAGTGAAGCTCAAATCTTTAGGAATTCATTGGTAATCCTGAAACCCAGTTGTGAGCCAACCTTGGTCTTATTAGAGTTGTATTGCTTGGTTAAACCTAGGGTTTCATTCCCTGTATTTATATATTGTCTTGGATATGAACCCTTTTAATGAGATATTAATATATTGATTGATGTGAATGGTAATGAGATTGTAACCTGCTTGTCATAACTAGGGGGTCCCCATGGGCCATCCTTTAGAGGTGGTGGGGAGGACCCATTTCCTGGTCCACATCAGGTGACGAGTAGAACCTTGATTTGGATGATACACCAGGAGGCCAGAGTCACGATACGGAACAGGTGGGCCAACGTCAAAGTCATGAAGACTTTGACGGCTCTCAACCTAGTCACGATGGTAACTAAGTTGGAGAATGTGTTTAGGCCATTGCTTATTTCTTCAAGACGAAATCTGTGTATTATATAAAATTATGTTTTTCATGATATTTTCGAAATGTGATCTCTTGTATATTCTTGGGAAAAAATTAATTGATGTTGAATTTTATGTCTTAAGGCTTTAAAGCTTGTTTTATGGCAAAGTTGGTATTTGTAAGAGTTGGAACTTTATTCTGTTCAATTGGTGGTTTGTGTTCATTATGAATGTTATGTACATGCATATGCTATATACTTGATGAAAAGCTTTGAAACTTAATTTGACTACATCGTGTAAACTTATATTTTGGGGTTTTGAACCACGAGGTTTAATATCTCACGTTATATAATGTTTTAAATGTTAAAAAAAATTTCAAAATTATTTCTTTATTGCAATTGCTTGGTTATTGAAAATCTATTGCTTTGCTTTTTAGAATTGTGCTAACCCACTCACTAAGTGACTTAAGTTACTCACCATCACTCTTCTTTCCAGGCTCTAGTGACTAGTAGCGTGGCGGTGAGGCAGAGTATTGGACATTTTCTATTTATCCTGTTTATTTCCAGTCTAGTGTATGTTTCTTTGATCATGTTACTTTGTATTAGAACATGGATCCACTAGTGTGTTTGAACTTGTTGTGCATGATTTGTTTGTTATCAGTTGTTCTTGGAAAACTTTGTATATTTATGACCAATACATTCCTTGAACTCTATATTGTTAGGTTTCAGTTTGTTGCTTCCTCTGTGCTAATGTTATTTTCCATTCCTCACACTTTGTGTATTCTTGTTATTCATGTTTAGAAAATGTGAAATTCCAGGGTTTTTGGTTAGCTTTATGGCGACTCGGTGATTGAGTGGCATGGGTGTCCCTCCTCGGGTTGTTGTTGCGATTGTCAAGTCCTAGGCTAGATGGTCAGGGCATGACAAATGTGGCATCCAACTCAAATGGCTGACTCTACAAACACCTGAATAACTACTCACTAGCAACGTACAAAGACTCATAGATATATTATTAAACATCACATATATTAACATACATTCACATAGTTAAATATTCGTATACTATAACAAGAGTTCTCATTTACATATTAAATAATAGGATTCAACTCCTCACTTGAAGGAATATTGTTATCACACAAAGTTATGACCAGGGACGGATCTAAGATTTTTTGTTTACGGACAAGGTTACCATATATATATATATATTTCAATTTTAGTGGGGAAAATGGTAAAAAAATAAAATAAATTTAACTATATATATGATATAAATTCTATGGTTATAGTGGACATTTCAAATTTTAGTGGGGCCAGTGATAAGTGCTTGTGCGATATGAATGCGAAGCGTTCATTCCTTATGTTGAGCATTACTTTTCTCAGGTTTTTACACTAATATGTGTGTTTTTATGTTACTTTCGTGCAGGTAGGGTTGTGAGGCCAAGTATGAATGAAAGAAGCCAATGTGGATTACAATGCACCGATTTTTTAGGAAATCTTGCTAAGGTTTAAACGCGAAGACATAGGTTGATGTGAGATGCCAGGGTGTGTGCCAACCTACTCGTATTCGAGTTGGCACATCCATTTGGAGGGGCACAAAGGCAGTCACACTCGAGCATTCTGACTTATGCACATAGAACAAGAGCTTTACCAACGTGCCTATCATTGAAGATGCAAGTGATCCACGACGTGAACGTGTGCCCGTTTGCGTTACTCCGAAGAAAGTATGGATTCCGGAAGCTATTCAGGACCGATACTGTAGCAGAGAACTGCAGCAACGCGATAGAAAGTACTGTAGCAGCACTGTTCACAGCCGCCCGAGAAAACAGGAGTTCAGAGGATTCACACGGGCGTGTGAAAATTATCCACGCCAGTGTGGAAATTCCCCACGGGTGCGTGAAGCATCCACGCCCGTGTAGTCGCCGGATTCCAGCCCTATTTAAAGCCGAATCAGCCCCGATTTTAGTATTCTTTTCTCCATCTTTTCCCCAACTTGAGAGAGGGCTTCGGCTAGGGTTTCGATGGGTATTGGCCAAGGTTTTGGAGAGGTTCTACGGCTCCGACATCGTCATTCCTTAGGAAGATGGTTGGTAGGGGAGCTTCCGTCGAGGCGTATCCTATACCGGACGAGGGAATCCTTAGACAACGAGTAGAGGACTTTTCACAAGACCATTGACGCGACTATCGAGAGGGTTTCTTTATGGATTCATTGGTTTTACATTCTATTTCTTTGATTGTACTTAGCTCCATGGAGAGCTAAACCCCTAGTGGGTACTCGGGTTTTGTGAACCCTAGGATGTATTTGTTTCTTTGAACCTCTTCATTATGCTTTCAATAAATTGATGTTTATTGTGAGTTCCAACCTTGAATGCATGATTGTATGAACATTTCCCCTAGAGTGACACTAGGGTTGAGAGTTCTTGTTGGTAACCTTGTGAGTGAGTGACACACCACGAGCGTTAGACGAAACTAGGTTGGAGAGGGTTGAGAAGGTGAGTCGAGAGGTACAGGAGCGTCCCCTTTCCCCTCCGGCATGATAGATTCTACCTCCGTTCCTCGAGTTCTTTGTGGTCATAATAGAGTGAATGGTCTAAGGGATGAACTTCCGCTGGGGCTTAGTTGCGCGTGCAACGGAGTGAAGCGTTGAGGTGATCTTAGTATCTAGGGCTCAATTGTGGTTAGGGACCTTCCACCTGGACCAAAGGGTTCGGTCTATAATAAGGAAGAGATTTATCACTTGGAATCCCTAGAGCTCATTTCAACTCTATGCGAGTGTGAGGTGTTGAGATTGTTCGATTTCTCCTCCGGGACATGTATAGAGTTAGGCATAGTTGACCTTAGATTTGGGACTATGTAATTAAGGATTTTCACGACTCACCATTGCATTGATTAGGAAGAATAATAGAGGGTTCTTGCACTTGAAACAATTATCCTAGGCGGAGCATTATCCGGGTACCCCATCTTTATCGATTGCCTTACCCCCTTCTTTACTTTTGCTCTCTTACTTGTTGCTTTTACTGTTGAGAATTGAATCATTGTCACACTCATTATCATTGATCTTTTACATAGCTAAGAATCGAATTAAGTATTTTTATTCCCTGCTCCCTGTGGATTCGATACCCGTTCACCCAGGATTATTACTTCGACAAACCCGTACACTTGCGGGATATACGCAAGGGGATCTTGTCAGCCAGCTGCCCCCACTAGCCACTATGTAGATTTGTCCTTGCTCACGACTAAAAACAACAACTAGTCTAGTCTTCAGAGCTAGCTACTCTCTACCTTATTACACTTTTACTGATGAGCTATTACACTTTGGATCATGGATTTTAACAAAAAATTTTAGTTAGTTGATAGTGATTGCTCAATGTAAATAAAATGAAATATTAATAATTATATAAATCAAAATAATAATAAATGTACGAACTTGCACTTTAAGTATGCAGGTACATCAACATTGAAGTAAAACGACACTAATAGAAACGAACAAACCCATTGTCCAGCATAACAATCATTTCATGTACAGTACATAGCAACTAGCTAATTAAGTCTTGCATACATCATTACATCCAATCTCAACATCTCTAGTCATGCCTTGATAATTTTTAGTTTGATATATGATAACTGTAAATTAGTCAGCTGATAAGCCATTTCTGTAAATTAATAACAGTGTTATATGCTTATGCTTGCCTCAAAAGATAATACACTCAGTACCATGATGTTAAGAAGTATGTATAGGAAATTTTAGAAAAAACTGATTTTTAGAAATCCTTCCTTCCTAAATGTGATACCGAATGCGCTCCCAAAGACCTCAAAACTCATTCACCGAACCCTAGCAAGCATAATTGGGTATATCTTGTAGAAGGTGTATATTTGACTTAGATCCCAATCCTCCAACATGATTAACTGAAGAAAGGATACTTTAAAAAGAAATTACAATTATAGTACATTAGCCATCACAGTCAGGCACTAGTACATATATTGAAATTTGAAAACTGAGATTTGGTATAAATTATAAAAGAATAAGTGATTATAAAATTATCTATAAATCACTAATTAAGATATATGGTTGATAAATCAATATTTGAGAAATCGAATCACTACCAACTCATATGTGATGTGTCCTATATTTAGCTCTGGCTAGGCCCCTCACTACAAGAAAACTGTTAATTACCAACGAAATTTACCCATGAAATATATTTCTGGGTAGTTAGCCAGGGAATAGAAAGCAAATAGAAAGGAATGATTAGATATAAAGGTTAGAAACATTACCTAGGGATTACACAGTGAAATACCAAGGGAATAATTAGCAATGACAAAACTTTCACAAGCTACTCCCTTGCTATATCATGCGGATACAATGCGCCTAATATATAGCAATGAATTACCATCGAAAATTATCCGTTGGCATTTATACCCTAGCTAATCCCTAGGTAAAATTGAACATTTTAAAATTACCCATGGATTAGTTAGGTAAAATATTTGTTGTTATTTGTCCCTAGTTATTCTCTGGGTAAAATTACCCAGAGATTGCCCAGAAAATATTTCAAAGCAAATTCCTTGTCTACGATCAATCAATTAACTTAAATTACCTAGAAATTGCCCAAAAAATATTTTGAAACAAATTCCTTGTTTTTGATGAATTAATTAACATTAATTACGCAGAGAATTTATTATTTATGCACGTAATAATTCGTTGCTATTTAACGAGAGGTTATAAAATCCCTGGGTAAATTATTACCCATGAGGCTATTAGCCAATGATGTTAATCCCTGGAAAAACCCTTGCTAATGAATATTACTAAAGAATTTTTGAAATTCAGCTAGGCAATTATCCCAAGCTAATTACTGTAAATAGATCTTCCTCTAGTTTCCCCTTACCCCTGCCTAAAGGCAAATAAATTAAAGAAATCATAAACAAGTAAATAAATAAATACTAATATATAAATCTTATATGAAAGTGATGTCGAGACATGATAACCCTTCTAATCCCAATTATACACACCCAAATCTAATTAAACCTGGCTCCCCGGAAGATGCCGATTTTCTCAAATTCATTCTCTTATTCCTAGACTAAGACACGATCTTCCTAAATTCAAAGCTATTCTCATTGGAGAAGGATATATTTCTCAGTGAAGTTTCTGCACATGTTTCACTATAACCCCAGTTATAAACCACATATACAAAAATTTTGAACTCAAGAAACAAATTTAAATTGAAACAACATTAGCATCTTTAAAGGATTGCCACACTAGAGAGATAAGTATTTAAAAAATATAAAAGCATTCACCACCGATAGGAATGGGTATGGGGCGGGGAATCCCCGTTCCCCGTGGGGCCCCGCCCCGACGGGGCGGGGATTCCCCGAAACATCCCCCCCACGGGGCGGGGAGCGGGGAGCGGGGAAAAATTCCTCCCCGCCTAGCGCGGCGGGGCGGGGGCGGGGAATGGTCTCCCCGCCCCACGGGGATCCCCGCCCCGCTTCCCCCGGGGAACCCCGTGGGGATTCCCCAAAAGAATATATTATATATTTTTAATATATTTATTAAAGATTATTTCAACATTAACATAATATTATATATATATATATAATCAATAAATATTTATTTGTTAATATTTTTAGTTATTATTATGGAACTCACAATTATTTCATACAACTTATTAACTATTTAAATTTATATATTTCATTAAAACATATTTATTTAATAAAATCTTAAATTATTTTAATAAAATTATTATATAATATATCTACAAAATTAAAATTCAAACTTCTAATTTTCAAATTTCTAATATTCATAAAAACTAATTATTTATTTAATTTAAATGAATTGGATAATTAGGTAATTGTCTAGATTTTTTTTATTCAAATATCCATGTGTTGCTACATATAAGAGAGTACTGACATATTATTAGATCTTCAATTTTTATTAATCATTGGATTCTAAAGTTATATTCTCTGAAACTATCTCACATGATGAAATTACAGATGTGAGAATGAAGATAATTTTATAGAGAATGTGTGTTCATATCAAACTGTTAAATTAACTTTATATATATTTCAGTGTCAGTTTTCATAAAATATAACAAATATTGTAATTTTACTTTGCACGAAATGTGATTATAGCAAAATTTTGTTCACTATAAAATTTTTCACTACAAAACACCAAACGACCAACCAACCATTTGATGCCAAATCTCATGTATAATAATCCATCATTATATATTTTTTAATTTAGTTTTAAACTTTATGTTATTTGTACCTTAATGTTGTTGTTTCATCAAACATTATATTATGACTTGTTAATTAGGAGAAATATTTTGTGTGAATTTTTATTTTATATATGATGTACATACGTATGTTGTAAAAAAAAAAACTTTGGTTGAGAATTTTTATTTTATTTTATCATACATTATATTTTTTATTTTCAATTGTATATAGCATCATTAGCATGTGTAACATAAATGCATTACAAATATTTTAGTTATTTATAGAAAATTTTTATATTAATGTTTTGGGCGGGCGGGATCCCCTGCAGGGAGTGAGCTGGGGAGGATTTTTTTCCCCAGCGGGGAATTTTTAACCGGGAATCCCCGCCCCGTGAAGAGCGGGGATGGGGACGGGGATCCCATTCCCCGCCCCGCCCGCCCGCCCCGCCCCCACCCCCATTCCTAACCACCGATACATATATGCTTTCCTTCTACTCATTCATTTCAAGTATCAACTTTATTCTCAAAGCAAGATGTTTACATATCTATCCAGCCACCCTCACGCACTTTGCTACTGTACACACTACATGTACAATTCTCCCAAATGAAAATCCGAATTTAAACACCGAGCTCAAGTTAGCTTCAACCGCTACCTAGCTGCAGATTCTCTAACACCGCACTTGTAAAGCTAGCACGGCAAATGCTCACGATGAGATTGAGAATATTAACTCACAAGCAAAGGTTATGGCTATGTAATGGCCATGGTGAAATATTGAAATGAAAAAGATGATGAGGTTGTGAGTGGAGTGATGCTTAAGCTTAAATTAACACATAATGGCATGAAGTATTTCTTGATTAGCATCTTCATTAAGTGGAGTTTAAATTGTGCGGATGTGGCGAGCATGCACGCTCAACCTCTCCACTTTGCTCCACCTCATCATCGTCACATATATATATATATATATATATCAGCTATAATTATCTTCTAGCCCCTCATTCTAAATGCTTTTGCTAAAAGACTCCTAAATAAGGTAGAACTAAAACCTTGAACATCAAAGCATCTATAAAAAGGTCCTTGAATGATTGATACTTTTTCAAATGTCCAAATTGTAACATCCTCAATGGTATTCACGGGCACACTCCTAATAAAGACGAGTGCTATTAGTTAAGGGACAGATAAATACAGAGGTGGATTAGTTACAGTAATTTATAGATCTTTAGGAGATAAATATCTTTTATCATATAATCTTGAACTAGTGGAAAACTTCTCTTCACATAGATCAGCCTCTCACAGGGGATATGTAGATTACAAATTGATAGGTACAAAGGTGCACCAGTTACTATAGTTTACAGGCCTCCTGAAAATAAATCCTCTGCCATGCAACCCTAAAAGAGAAGGAAAGTACTCATACATATCTCTCACAAGGGACCTTATGTATTACAACTTGAGAGGCTCATACTCAAGACCCCTCAATTTCAAAAGCATGATGTGAATGGCTAGACTATACCCTGAGTAATAATAATAATAATAATAATAATAATAATAATAATAATAATAATAATAATAATAATAATAGTAGTAGTAGTAGTAGTAGTAGTAGTAGTATTAGTGTAAAAGTGTTCTTGTTACCATGAAATATATAAAAGAAAGCTATAGGCACATTAGGTTAAGCCTACATACAAGGCATAAATATACAGAGGTTTCTAGGATAATATTGCAATGTTTGAGGAGGAGATTTTTTTTTTTTTTATAAAGAAATTAAGTTTAAGTGTACTACTAGTTCCAAACTACACCATTTTATTTGTTTGAGTCATTATAATTTAAAAATATTGGTTGTGGTCCAATATATGCTTGGTATAAAATTATGGCAACACAATTAAGTGTTGGTGCCACTACAGGAAAAGTGGTTTGTACCAGTTGATTTTTCTCCCATATAGTTTATCAAAGCAATTAAATATTGGTATCACTACAAGAAAATTGATTTATAGCAGTAGATTTTTCTCCTATTATAAGTCTTATGTCCATTGTTAAACACCTAGAACGGCGGATATCAACTTTGTCACTAAAACCTTAGTTACAATAGCGGTTACAATGGATATGTACAATTTTAGAGGCTCTGGAGGTGGATATATCCACCTTAATAAAACTTTTAGTAGATGCTTTATTCGCCGTTGTAGATGTTACTCACAAGTATACACATTCACCACAGTTAATTTTACGAAAATGGCCACTATATATACATTGCCTCAACACAGCCTAAAATATAATAAATACTCAATTTTTACAAACAATTTTCACACATACAACTAATTAACATTTGCAAATATAATACTCATACACAATATTTATAAACACAATCTAAAATTTGTTAACATATAATAAACATTAAAATTAATAATATATATATAATGTATACAAAAGCTCATAATTTATATTTACAAATACCAATATGAGAAAGTAATATTAGTCATACATCTAGTATATTGACAACAATAGCAAACTAGATCAAGATGATGACTAGACCAGAATCAATGCTCCCAACTTTCAATTCTCCAAACTTGATATCAGTCTCTCTTTGAACATGATTAGGTCACATCCCCAAAATACACACACAACAATAGCTATTTAGAAGACCTCCATGCTGTAAAGATAACCACAACAAAAACAAATTTTTGAAAGACATAAGTTTCAAGTAAAAAAAGAGGAAATCATACAAACTACAAATATTTATAAAAAAAACTTGTCAGAAGTGAAATTATATTTAATTAAAGAATAATGCAAAACAAAAATTTAATTAGAGAAGAAATGCCATCTTGGTGACTTTTGAGAGCCGGTTTTCCATACAGAGTAGTTTTGGATTCTTTATGGCAGGCTATACATGCCCACAGTTGTAAGAATTGCATCTTTGCCAATCAATGGAACAAAATTTCTGATTCATTACCATGTCTTGATCCAATTCATTTCCATTTCATAATGAAATTTTAGATCACTAGACAAAGGAGTAGGAAAAGAAGAAAACAGCAGCGCAGGGTTTTGGTATCTCTTTCAATTGAATTCTAAGAAACCCCCCTATCCTAACATCCTTCAAATATAGTATAGAATATGTAAAGAACATACAGATCGATGAAAAGGCTTCTTTCTTTACAAAATATTTTCTCACATAAACTTGTCAAAAAGAAAGTAGTTCAGGTCTCAAAATTAATATAAAAGGAACACATTAACTTTGCGAGCCACTTATCTCACAGCCGAATAATTCTAAAATTCATCTTAGCCACACTTTATCAAGCCAGAAGATTTCTGATACTATATAGTTGCAGACATAGGAAAAAAAAATGCGCCACAGGTAATCGGTTTAAGTATCAAGTTAAATTTCTTCTTAATATTACAGAAAAAAAGAACCAACAATGGCACTTAAAAGACACTCCATAAAATGGAATGAGATAAAAATCAGGTACATCAAACAATCATTTGATCAGTACGATGAAAGAATAAATGCTAAACATTTTTATATCCACCAAATTCAAAGAAAAATAAAATGGTTAAGCCATTAGCCATTAGGTATGATTATTTATCATTGATCTAGAAGACTAAACATAAATTATTATAATTGAATTCCTCAACTGATTTTCTATAAAGTTAGCATACAAACTGTTAGGTTGAAAAGATTAAACAATTTTTCATTAACACAAAACCTACAATGTACAAGGTATATATAGATACACAGTTATATAAATAAGGTAGGTATACAAATATAGATATACAGCTGTATACACAGCTGTATTCCCTAACACAAACAACAGTTGCATATCCTCATTTATCATTCATGACAGGTGATTACGTTATTGGCACAAAATAAATAAATAAAAATCAATTCATGTATTTGTCATAATCCTTCATATAATATCAAGTCACTTAATAGCCCTATAATAGAGATCAAAGTGAAAATGAAGAATTACTTGTTCAGGACATCTGGTTCAAATTAAAGCTATAGGATTTTCCTTCACACTGAATCATTATGTCCCTTTAATTTTACAAGAAACCACAAACTTGACTTTCTTATTTGACCAACTCCGGTTCAAATATATTGATTGTCCTTTAGCACACACTTAGACTTAATGTAACCATAACTAAATTCTGTTTTACCATACAATTTATCGGTTTGAAATAAATAAACAAAAAATGAAAATTTTTATTTTTATTCATTAAATTATGTATTATTGAAATTCATTGTGAGATATTTGTTTTCTTAAATAAATGGAAACATTTTTACTGAAATTTAGATCATTTGAACCTTGGTATTTTGACTTTGTCGAATCTTTGAATAAGAAATATTTTGAGACAGTCATAATCCTTAGATCAACTTCGCAATAACCCTGTCATTGGGGGTAAACACTGATATGTCAACATGTATTTTGATCTTGAAACTATAGTTTCCCACCTCTTTTCTTCGGTGAAAAATAACGGCCTCTAATAATTCTGGCTTGGGTCACCGAGGAAAAACAAATGAGCTCTTATATTCTCACTTGGGTCACAGAGGATAAATATATGAATTATGTTATTTTATTTTGACAATAATTGTTCGAGGACCTATATGCTTAGTTTTTGGCATCTGGGTTATATGAAATAAATTTGATTTCTGATTTTTTATTTTGATAAATTATGATTTTAGTAAATGATCCCTATATTTTTAGTTGGTTGCTTATGAGGTTGTCAAGCTCATAATCTTGTTATTGAAATTTTTTTAGATCCAGAGTGCTTAGTATAATAGGCATCTTAGTGAGCTAGCGAGAGATTATGTTCTTGATTATTTCTAAATATGAGTTGTCATTTTGTCTGTGTGAGTATTTGATTTATGTATAGAACACTAGCTTGTATTTTAAGTTGGAATTTTTTAACTTTGTAAATTTCTGATTTTGACTTTTGAAATTACAGTTCCATTAGATTGTATGTTTGTCTTCCGATAGGTTCTAAGGCCTTGCATGCCTATTGTTCTATGCACTATGGGTGTGTGGCCGTTTATCGGTGCACCAGGTCCAACAAGATGGGTATGAGGCATGACATGCATATTAACATCTCATGGCAAACTAATCAAAGGATACAAGGTCAACAACCAACAGAAATTCAGTGCATTAAGGGTATGGCAAAAAAATTATCCATCCAAGCTAACAAGAAAATCGAGGATAGAGAAGAAGAGCCATGGTTTTAGCTACAAAAACAACACTACTAATAAAATATCCACGAATGATAGAGAATTACTTCAATGGCCTAAAAAGAGAGAGGTGAAAAGAGAAACAAGCTAAATTTTGAAGCTCCAAAATCCTCCCTACTAGAAACCTCCCTCATAAAAAATAGAATGAAGAAGAAGAAAATAGAGAAGATGGAGGAGGAGGAGAATATTAGAGTTAAAGGCTTGGTCATCAAAAGACATGGATGTGATGGAACCCAGAAATTCCTCTTGGAATTCATCACTTCAGCTATACATCCAAAGCATGCTGAGAAAGGAGATTTGATTAAGGGCACATCAAGAGTCTTTCACCATCCTAAGCACATTTCGTGCTAGATGGGGTCCACACCTAACACTCAGGATGATGAACAATAACTTAAATAAGAAAAAATCTAACTAAAATGAAGTCCATGCTACTACTACACATAATTAGCATTCAAGGTAGAAATCAAAAATGAGAAAAGGTGATGTGGACAAGGTATCCCTCCAAGATTGTCATTAAGTACTAAACTAAGGATGAAATGTTATGATTGTAGTTTGGACCAAGAGATCTCTTAGACTGACTATAAATCCCTTCGTGGTTAATCCTTAATCCCATACGAGTGTTAGCCGGAATTTCTTCCTAGTCAACTGCTCCTATGATACCTTAAACTTCGGATCTCCTTGTTTGGATGAAGATCTTGAAAGTTTGCCAACCATGCTATCGAGATCTCTCCTCAAATGGCTTTTTGGTGCCTTGGATTTTCCCCAAATCTCCTCCTTCGATGATTGCCTCCCTCTTGCGGAAGAAATGTGTGGTAGATCACTAGAAAATCACCACATGAAGGAAGGGGCGGCAACACAAAAAGGCAAAGGAAAAGTCTTCTCAAATAATACTCTAACTTTCCTAAAAAAGGCATCTTCCCACGAGTGATAAGTGCTTGTGCGATATGAATGCGAAGCATTATTTTCTTATGTTGAGCATTACTTTCCTCGGGTTTTACACTAATATGTGTGTTTTTATGTTACTTTCGTGCATGTAGGGTTGTGAAACCAATTATGAAAGAAAGAAGCCAATGTGGATCACAATGCACCGATTTTGGACGAAATCTTGCTAAAGTTCAAACGCGAAGATATAAGTCGGGTGCGAGATGCTAGAGTGTGTGCCAACCTCCCCGTATTTGAGTTTACGCAACCATTTCGAGGGGCACAAGGGCAGTCACACTCAAGCATTCCGACTTATGCACATATAACAAGATCTCCATCATCTTATCCGTCATTGAATAAGCAAAGCGATCCACAGCATAAATGTGTGCCCGTTTATGTTACCTCGATGAAAAGTGGATTCGGGAGTATTTCTGGCATAGTACTGCAGCAGGCACTGTAGCAAATCCAATGTAGAAAGACACTGTAGCAGTTACTGTTCACAGCCGGCCGAAAACCGCAGAAACAGAGAGTCCACACGGGCGTGTGGAAATTACCCACGCCCGTGTGGAAATTCCGCACGGGCGCGTGTACCGTACACGCCCGTGGAGTCGCCCAATTCCAGCCCTATTTAAAGCCGATTCAGCCCCGATTTTGGTATTATTTTCTCCATCTTTTCCCCAACTTGTGAGAGGGTTTCGGCTAGGGTTTCGAGGGGTATTGGCCAAGGTTTTGGAGAGGTTTTACGGCTCTGACATCGTGATTCCATTAGGAAGAAGGTTGGTAGGGGAGCTTCGATCGAGGCGTATACTATACCCGACGAAGGAATCCTTGGACGACGAGTAGAGGACTCTCCATAAGACCATCAACACGACCATCGAGGGGGTTTCTTTATGGATTCTTTGCTTTTACATTCAATTTCTTTGATTGTACTTAGCTCCATGGAGAGCTAAACCCCTAGTGGGTACTTGGGTGATTGTGAACCCTAGGATGTACTCGTTTCATTGAACTTCTTTATTATGTTTTCAATAAATTGATGTTTATTGTGAGTTCCAACCTTGAATGCTTGATTGTATGAACATTTCCCCTAGAGTGACACTAGGGTTGAGAGTTCTTGTTGATAACCTTGTGAGTGAGTGACACACCACGAGCGTTAGACAAAGCTAGGTTGGAGAGGGTTGAGAGGGTGAGTCGAGAGGTACAGGAGCGTCCCCTTTCCCCTCCGGCGTGATGGATTCTACCTCCGTTCCTCGAGTTCTTTGCGGCCATAATAGAGTGAATGTTCTAAGGGATGAACTTCCGCTGGGGCTTAGTTGCGCGTGCAACGGAGTGAAGCGTTGAGGTGATCTTAGTATCTAGGGCTCAATTGTGGTTAGGGACCTTCCACCTGGACCAAAGGGTTAGGTCTATAATTAGGAAGCGATTTATCACTTGGAATCCCTAGAGCTCATTGCAACTCTATGCGAGTGCGAGGTGTTGAGATTGTTCGATTTCTCCTCCGGGACATGTATAGAGTTAGGCATGGTTGTCCTTAGATTTGGGACTATGAAATTAAGGATTTCCATGACTCACCATTGCATTGATTAGGAAGCATAATAGAGGGTTCTTGCACTTGAAACAGTTATCCTAGGCGGAGCATTATCCGGGTACCCCATCTTTATCGATTGCCTTACCCCCTTCTTTACTCTTGCTCTCTTACTTGTTGCTTTTACTGTTGAGAATTGAATCATTGTCATACTCATTATCATTGAGTCGAGAGGTACAGGAGCGTCCCCTTTCCCCTCCGACGTGATAGATTCTACCTCCATTCCTTGAGTTCTTTGCGGCCATAATAGAGTGAATGGTCTAATGGATGAACCTCCGCTGGGGCCTAGTTGCGCGTGCAATGGAGTGAAGCGTTGAGGGGATCTTAGTATCTAGGGCTTAATTGTGGCTAGGGACCTTCCGCCTGGACCAAAGGGTTAGGTCTATAATTAGGAAGCGATTTATCACTTGGAATCCCTAGAGCCCATTGCAACTTTATTCGAGTGCGAGGTTGAGAGGTTACTTAATCTCTCCTCCGGGACATGAATAGAGTTAAGCATAGTTGACCTTAAAATTGGGACTATGTATGTAAGGATTTCCACGACTCACCATTGCATCGATTAGGAAGCATAATAGAGAGTTCTTGCACTTGAAACGATTTTCCTAGGTGAAGCATCATCCGAGTACCCCATCTTTATCGATTGCCTTACCCTTTTCTTTATTCTTGCTCTCTCACTTGTTTCTTTTATTATTGAGAATTGAATCAATTTCACACCAATCATTATTGATCTTTCACATAGCCAAGAACCAAATTAAGTATTTTCATTCCCTACTCCCTATGGATTCGACCCCGCTCACCCGGGATTATTACTTCGACAAACCCGTGCACTTGCGAGATATAAGCAAGGGGATCTTGTCAACGAGCCATACAACCATCCATATGGGTGCATGGTTACCTGTAAGACTCCCATTCAAATCCTTGCCACCCGTATAAAACTCCCCGAGTACTACAGTAATTAGCTACAATAATATCAACTACACTAATCAAATATAGTACTGAAGCTCATCGCTCCGTGAGGCTTACTGGCATCCATATGGGTGCATGGTAGCCCGTAAAGTTCCAAGCCAATTCATTGTAGTCGAATAAAATCCAACAGTTGCTATAGTGCTACATCCTCCAAAACATCGTTTTTGGTCAGGATTTCTTCCGGAATATGTTCTTGAGCTCACCTTGGCTTTTTTAAGGTCTGTAAAATAAATAAAACCAATTTAAACACAAAAAGGGCATCGATTCGACAAGAATGCATGCAAATGGTAAAAGAATTATACATATAAATATGTGCATTAGACACTTATGACATCCCCACACCTAAGCATTTGCTTGTCCTCAAGCAAACAATGCATGAAGAACAAACGAAATATGATAAGTGGCTAAATGTATGTCCTCAATCACCAAAAGTGAAGAATCCCACAAGCACAAAGTAAGAAAGAAATCACGACATTGAGTTACGCAAAATGAAATCCAATAAAGGTAGTCTTGTTCCATCTATAGTGCTCCCGTGAGTGTGTGTGAACTTCCTACCTCACCCACCTTACCCTAGATGAAGCTAGGGCTTCCATTTACCATACACATGACGATTACCGATATTAAAAATCCTAAGTACACCCTCAATGATCAATTAAGATCCTTTTGATTCCTATCTTAGACTCTAGCCTCATTCTAAGAGTAGTAGACAGTCCAAGAGATCAATAGGATTTTTTTTTAATAATGTAGATTGTAAATTATCTTTTTAAACGGTGCACATGCTATTTAGGAACCCAAGCACCCATCTACTCAACTAGTTACAAAATCAACTAAAATACATTCATACTTCACTAGCTGTTGGCTTAAGGTGCACTCTAGTTAAGAGCATGTACCATAAGCTACATAGCCAATATAAATAAGAGAATACTGTACATAGCTTATTCCTATTTATATCCTATCTCATGTCTCCTGGTCTCGTCTACATGTCAAGCTGTCACTAAGGCTATAACTAACAAAAGAACCAAAAGTCCTTAAAAGACCACTGAAAAATTGCACTTAACAGTCTAAAACCGGTATCAAAGAGATGGCTTGGTTGGAGTGTGCAAGAAAGAAGTCTAGTAATGAAGTGTGTGGAAAATATTGAAGATAAAACAAGGATTTGATTTAAGTATAAAGAAAAATAAAGCTCACATCTATTATTCTTTCAACCTAGGAGATTTTCAACAAGATGATCATAGGTATCATTGGTAAATCTTGCATGAAAATATTGCTCAAATACAAATAAAATACCCCATCACCACACCTAGAGTCATACATTGCCCTCAATGTACATGAATTAGTAGAAAATGGTGATGATAATCAATAAAACTCAAAGGGGGTATAAGGAAACTTCCCCAGTTCATTAATGAGGATTCACAGTTAACAATGTGTGCATAGGGTAAGTCCTGTGATAAGTGCTTATGTGATAAGAATGCGAAGTGTTCTTTCCTTATGATGAGCATTACTTTTAGCAGGTTTAAGCGCTAATACATGTTTATTTGTGTTCTTTTTCGCATGTAGAGTTGTGAAGCTAAGTATTGAGAAAGAAGCCAAAAGTAGATCGTTAATGCATTATTTGGTGGAATCTTAGAAGGAACAAATGTGAAGACACAAGTGGGACTCCAGGAAACGTCAATGTGTGCCAATCTCCATGAATTCATGTCATTACAATGACTTGGAGGGGCACAAAGGCAGTCACATTTGCGTATCCTGAC
Source organism: Dioscorea cayenensis subsp. rotundata (assembly GCF_009730915.1). Taxonomy (NCBI): domain Eukaryota; kingdom Viridiplantae; phylum Streptophyta; class Magnoliopsida; order Dioscoreales; family Dioscoreaceae; genus Dioscorea; species Dioscorea cayenensis. Next base: position 8,671,763 of record NC_052489.1, read on the forward strand.
TTGTGCATTGATAACAACATCTTCACCAATGAACCCATTTTTTGAAGAAGCGATGCAATCTACAGCATAAACGTGTTCCCATTTATGTTGCCTCGATGAAAAGTGGATTCAGGAGTGTTTTTGGCGAGGGTAATGTAGCAGGTCACCATAGGAAAACAATGTCGCAGGTTACTGTAGTAGTACTATTCACAGGCGGTTGAAAATGAGATTTTCAGAGAATCCACAAGGGCGTGTGGAAATTCCCCATGCCCATGTGGATACCCGATTCCAGCACTTTTAAAGCCGCGATTCAACCTGATTTTAGGATCCTTTTTCCCATCTTTTCTTCATCTTTTGAGAGGCCGGATAGAGGGGTTTTGGCAAGGCTTTTGGAATGGTTCTCCGGCTTTGACACCATGATTCTCTTGGAAGATAGTTATTGGGGAAGCTTTCGTTGGCTCCGATTCAGCGAGGTTTGCCCTAGACTTGACAAGCGGACCTTTGGAGAGGACGAGGCCACTACACAAGACCATCGACACGAATACCGAGGGAGTTTTCTTATGGAACACTTCTTTTACTTTTGATTTCATTGTTGATTGTATTCTGCTCCATGGAGGGCTAAACTCCCTAGTGCGTACTTGGATTTTGTAAACCCTAGGATGTTATTGCTTCATTGACCTTTTATTATGCTTTCCTTAATTGATGCATTTAATTAAGTTCAAATCTTGAAAGCTTATTGAATGATTTCTCCCTTAGAGTGACACTAGGGTTGAGAGTCCATCTTGGTAGCCTTTGTGGATGAGTGACACATCATGAAGGTTAGATAATACTAGATTAGAGAGGGTTGAGAGGGTGAGTCGAGAGGTAGCGGAGCGTCCCTTTTCCCCTCCCGTGTGATTTATCCTACCTCCATTTCTTAGAGTTCTTTGCGGTCACAATAGAGTGGAGTGCTAAAGAATGAACTCCTCTGGGGTATAGTTGCGTGAGCAATAGAGTGAAGCGTTGAAGTGACTTTAGTATCTGAGGCTTAATTGTGACTAGGTGCCTTTCACCTGGACCAAAGGGTTAGGTCTATACATAGGAAGAGGGTTTATCACTTGGATTCCCTAGAACTCCATGTAACTTTACACAGTGTGAGGTGTTGAGACTGAGTGATTTCTCCGCCGAGACATAGTGTAGAGTTAGTCACGGTTGACCTTATATTTGGGACCATGTGCTTAAGGATTTCCATGACTCATTTAGCATTAATTAGGATGTATAATAGTTGGTCTTGCACTGAAAACATTAATCCTAGGGGGAGCATTGTCCGAGTACCCCACTTCTATCGATTGCTTTACCTCTAAATTTTATTATACTTCTCATTCTTATTTCTTTTATCTCTTTTTTATATAAATCTCATTCATCATATTATCGATTTATTCTCATCATAGTTAGATAGCAATCGTTGTGTTTCTATTCACTATTCCCTGTGGATAGGATACCCACTCACTTGGGATTTATTACTTCAACACCCGTGCACTTGCGGTTTACAAGCATATTCGGTCGTGTCAAGTTTTTGGCGCCGTTGTCGGGGAATAGGCATTTTAGAAGCACTTTGCACTTTGCTATTTTAGCTATTTATCATTTATTCTATTTCACACTTTCTTATATCTTCCATCATTCTCATTTGCATGTCTTACTCTTTCTTGCAAGGAGCTTAAATGATGATTGATTCGCTCATTGCTCTATATTCACAAGTTGAAGCTCTGAGTGAAAAAGTTGATAGAATTGTTACTTCACAACAATAAATTAATCCATGTTATAGCACATATCATCTAATTGAAGTGGGCTACCCAAACCCATTTTGGAATAATGATGGACAACATTGGGAAGCACCTCAAGGTGAATGTCAAAAGGGTGAGCTACTTGGAGAGGATGCGCTTCAGTTGTAAAATGTATTAGTTAATTTTATTGAAGTGACCAATGTCATTGTCCAAAATATAAAGACCACATTTAGATGTCATGAAGCCTCCTTTAATAACCTTAAGCATCAATTAGGAGGGATACTTGATACACTCTCTAAGGAACAACAAGTATTTGAGCAAGCAATTCAAGTTCCTTATAGAAATGATGTGGTAGTAAATGACAATGAAAAAGTTGGACAGAATGGGTATGATGTTGTAGAGAGTGAGAGGATGCAAGAAAAACCTTTCTTTCAAAGTGGGATTGCTTCAATGAACAGTGTGTTTGTGAGCAAAGAATGATGCAAGAACGCTTGGTGAAGACATTGCTTTCAAGTTGAAATGGAAGATTAAGCAAACCCTAAGGTAATGGAACAAGCATCCCTCTTTGGAATTGATCAACTCATAAATTGCAAGAAAGAGATTTTGGGTTTGGAAGAAGATGTGGGGTAGGAGATTGAAGCCATCCAACAACCCACCTATGCTAATCTTGGACAATTCCCAACTGAAATTGTTTCCTTGGAGGCCAAAGGTAAGATTGTTGGACTCTCCAACAAATATTCCACCTCGGCAAGTAGATTTTTGGTTTAAAGAAAGTAGCTTTGTAATGCCTAGCTAAGTGAAGAACATACTCTTTTCAAGCCTCCATAAGGTAAGGAAGAGGTACGTCAAGCTAAGTGACGTAAAAGAAGTGCTTCTTGGGAGGCAACGCAAGTTTTTAATGTTTTTCTAGTTTTTAGTTAGTATTTGCATGAATAAGGCTTTAAGTGTTGGTGTATTTACTCTTAGATGCTTTTGTTGTGATTGTCTTGATTCTTAGATTCCTAGACGTGCGATCTACGGCATAAACGTGTGCTCGTTTATGTTTCTCTCGATAAAGGTGTGGAATTGGGAGTGTTCTGGCCACTACTGTAGCAGTTACTGTTCATAGCTGGCCGAAAATGAGATTTCAAGAGAATCCACACAGGCGTATAGAAATTCCCCACAGCCGTGTGGAAATTCCACATGCCCGTGGGAAACATCCACAAGGGCATGTGTATGCCCGATTCCAGCCCTATTTTGGGGATCCTTTTTACCTCTTCTCTTCCACTTTTCGCCATCATTTGGGAGGCCATCAGCTAGGGTTTCAAGAGGCTTTTGGCACATCTTAGGAGTGGTTTGAAGGATTCAATATCGTGATTCGCTTGGAAGAAGGTTATTGGGGAAGCTTTCGTCGGTATAGATTCGGCGAGGTGTGCCTTAGGCCGGACAAGGGAACCCTCGGAGAAGACTCAACTACCCCATAAGACCAACGACATGAACACCGAGGGGGTTTTTCTATGGAATACTTGTTTTTATATTCGATTTCATTATTGATTGTAACTAGCTCCATGGAGAGCTAAACCCCTAGTGGGTACTTGGATTTGTGAACCCTAGGATGCTATTGTTTCTTTAAACCTTTTATTATGCTTTCCTTAATTAATGTTTTAATTGAGTTCCAATCTTGAATGTTTGTTGAATGATTTCTCCCTTAGAGTGACATTAGGGTTGAGAGTCTATATTGGTAACCTTTATGGATGGGTGACACGCCATGAGGATTAGACAAAGCTAGATTGGAGAGGGTTGAGAGGGTGAGTCGAGAGGTAGCAGAGCGTCCCCTTTCCCCTTCGATTTGATTTACTCTACCTCCACATTCCAAGAGTTCTTTGCGGTCATAGTAGAGTGAACGGGCAAAGTGATGACCTTTCCCTGGGGCTTAGTTGCAAAGGCAATGGAGTGAAGCGTTGAAGTGATTTTAGCACCTAGGGCTTAATTGTGACTAGGGACCTTCCGCCTGGCCCAAAGGGTTAGGTCTATACGTAGGAATAGGGTTTATCACTTGAAATCCCTAGAGCGTCTTGCAACTGTACATAGTGCGAGGTGTTGAGACTGATCAATTTCTCCATCGGGACTTGGTATAGAGTTAGTCATGGTTGACCTTAGATTTGGGACCATGTATCTTAGTATCTCCATGACTCATTAATGTATTAGTGAGGAAGCATAATAGTTGGTTTTGCACTTGAAATGATTATCTTAGGTGGAACAATATCTGAGTACCCCATTTATATCGATTACCTTACCTCTCAATTTTATTGTGTTTATCATTCTTATTTCTTTTATCTCTTTTTAAATAAATCTCACTCATCATACCATCGATTTATTCTCATCATAGTTAGATAGCAATCGTTGTGTTTCTATTCATTATTACCTGTGGATAAGATACCCACTCACCTGCGATTTATTACTTCGACACCCGTGCACTTGCAGTTTACACGCATATTCGGTCGTGTCAAGTTTTTGGCGCCGTTGCCAGGGAATAGGCATTTTAGAGACTGACAAGGTCCCTTGCGTATATCCCGCAAGTGCACGGGTTTGTCGAAGTAATAATCCCGGGTGAGCGGGTATTGAATCCACAGGGAGTAGGGAATAAAAATACTTAATTCGATTCTTAGCTATGTAAAAGATCAATGATAATGAGTGTGATAATGATTCAATTCTCAACAGTAAAAGCAACAAGTAAGAGAGCAAGAGTAAAGAAGGGGGTAAGGCAATCGATAAAGATGGGGTACCCGGATAATGCTCCGCCTAGGATAACTGTTTCAAGTGCAAGAACCCTCTATTATGCTTCCTAATCAATGCAATGGTGAGTCATGGAAATCCTTAATTACATAGTCCTAAATCTAAGGACAACCATGCCTAACTCTATACATGTCCCGGAGGAGAAATCGAACAATCTCAACACCTCGCACTCGCATAGAGTTGCAATGAGCTCTAGGGATTCCAAGTGATAAATCGCTTCCTAATTATAGACCTAACCCTTTGGTCCAAGTGGAAGGTCCCTAACCATAATTGAGCCCTAGATACTAAGATCACCTCAACGCTTAACTCCGTTGCACGCGCAACTAAGCCCCAGCGGAAGTTCATCCCTTAGAACATTCACTCTATTATGGCCGCAAAGAACTCGAGGAACGGAGGTAGAATCCATCACGCCGGAGGGGAAAGGGGACGTTCCTGTACCTCTCGACTCACCCTCTCAACCCTCTCCAACCTAGCTTTGTCTAACGCTCGTGGTGTGTCACTCACTCACAAGGTTACCAACAAGAACTCTCAACCCTAGTGTCACTCTAGGGGAAATGTTCATACAATCAAGCATTCAAGGTTAGAACTCACAATAGACATCAATTTATTGAAAGCATAATAAAGAAGTTCAATGAAACGAGTACATCCTAGGGTTCACAATCACCCAAGTACCCACTAGGGGTTTAGCTCTCCATGGAGCTAAGTACAATCAACGAAATTGAATGTAAAAGCAAAGAATCCATAAAGAAACCCCCTCGATGGTCGTGTTGATGGTCTTGTGGAGAGTCCTCTACTCGTCGTCCAAGGATTCCCTCGTCCGGTATAGGATACGCCTCGACGGAAGCTCCCCTACCAACCTTCTTTCTAAGGAATGACGATGTCGAGCCGTAGAACCTCTCCAAAACCTTGGCCAATACCCCTCGAAACCCTAGCCGAAGCCCTCTCTCAAGTTGGGGAAAAGATGGAAAAAGAATACTAAAATCGAGGCTAAATCGGCTTTAAATAGGGCTGGAATCGGGCGACTACACGGGCGTGGATGCTCCACGCGCCCGTGCGGAATTTCCACACGGGCGTGGATAATTTCCACACGCCCGTGTGGATTCTCTGTTTCTCTGGTTTCTCGGCCGGCTGTGAGCAGTGCTGCTACAGTATATGCTACAATGTTGCTGTAATGCTCTGCTGCAGTATTCGACCTGAATAGCTCCCCAATTCCATACTTTCATCGGGGTAACGCAAACGGGCACACGTTCACGTCGTGGATCACTTGCTTTTTCAATGGTGTACACGTTGGTGGAGCTCTTGTTCTATGTGCATAAGTCAGAATGCTCGAATGTGACTGCCTTTGTGCCTCTCCAAATGGATGTGCCCACTCGAATACTAGGAGGTTGGCACATACTCTAGCATTTCACACCTGACTTATGTCTTCGCGTTTGAACCTTAGCAAGATTTCCTCCAAAATTGGTGCATTATGATCCACATTGGCCTATTTCCTTCATACTCGGCCTCACAACCCTACCTGCATAAAAGAAACATAAAAACACACATATTAGTCTAAAAACCCGAGAAAAGTAATGCTCAACATAAGGAATAAACACTTCGCATTCATATCCCACAAGCACTTATCAGAGACACTTTGCACTTATCTATTTTAGCTATTTATCATTCATTATGTTTCATACTTTCTTATTCTTCCATCATTCTCATTTGTTCTCTTTTATCATGTCTTACTTTTTCTTCCAAGGAGTTTAAATGATGATTGATTAGCTCATTGCTCTGTATTCTCGAGTTAAAGCTCTTAGTGAACAAGTTGATAGAATTATTGCTTCACAATAACAGAGCATTCCTTGTTGCAACACAAATCATCCAAATGAAAAGGGCTACCCAAACTTCTTGTGGAATAGTGATGGACAATATTGGGAAGCACCTCAAGAGGAATGTTAAGAGGGTGAGATACTCATAGGGGATGCACTTCAGTTGTAAAGAGTATTAGCTGACTTTATTGAAGCATCTGATATCTGTGTCCAAAATATGGAGACCACACTAAGATGTCATGAAGCCTCCTATAAAAACCTTGAGCATCAATTAGGAGGGATACTTGACACACTCTCTGAGGAACAAAAAGCATTTGAGCAAGCAATTCAAGTTCCTTATAGAGATGATGTGGTAGTGATTGGCAATGAAGAAGTTGGGCGGAATGAGTATGATGTTGTCGAGATTGGGGGGATGGAAGAAGAACCTTTCATTCAATGTGAGGATTGTTTGAATGGACACTATGTTTGCAAGCAAGAAATGATACAAGGAGGGTCGGTGAAGACAGATTGCTTTCAAGTTGAAATTGAAGAAGAAGTAAATCCTAAGGTAATGGAATGAGCACCCCTCTTTGGGATTGATCAACTCATAAATTGCAAGAAAGAAATTTTGGGTTTGGAAGAAGATGTGGGTTGGAGATTGAAGCCATCCAATGACCAACCTATGCTAAGCTTGGACAATTCCCAACCTAAATTGTTTCCTTTGAGGCCAAAGGTAAGATGGTTGGACTCTCAAACAAATATTCTGACCAGACAAGTAGATTTTTGGTTTAAAGGAAATAGTTTTGCAATGTCTAGTCAGGAGGAACATACTCTTTTCAAGCCTCCATAAGTTAAGGAAGAGGTACGCCAAGCTAAGTGACGTAAAACAAGCGCTTCTTAGGGGGCAACACAAGTTTTTGTAATTTTTTCTAATTTTTAGTTAGTATTTGCATGAATAAGGCTTTAAGTGTTGGTGTCTTGATTCTTAAATGCTTTTGCTGTGATTTTCTTGTGGACATTATGGTGTTATCATGTGCCTAATCATGTGTGGTGAAGAATCTTGGTTGTTTGAGCATGTTTTTCGTGTTTTCTCTGGTTAAAATTCCATTGTTAGGCAGGCTCTGGGTGTATATCTATGTTCAGGAATTTTTTGTAGAGCTTGCAAAGTTTTCTAATTGTTTAGAGAAAACACACGCCCTTGTGGAATTTTCACACAGGCGTGCGTTTTCATTTAGAGCTCATCCAGAGACGGCACATGGGTGTGGACTAGCCCTGTGAGCGACCTTGTGATGGTCCACGGCCGTGTGAAATTTTCGCACTGGCGTGTGTTTCCCTGGAGAGACTTAGAGATTTTTTCCGAGAAGACATAGGGGCGTGGACTCGCCCATGTGGATGATTCTGTTAACAAAAGCATGGGCGTGGGTAATTTCCAAACGCCCTTGTGGTTCTCTGTAGAGAATTTCTCCTCCATCCTGAGAAGACACAAGGGCGTGCGTCTGCCCGTGTAAATTACCCAGTAAGGATCCACGCCCATGTGGAATTTCTAAATGGGCATGTGAAACACTTTGAGAATTTTCTCAGTTGGACAGAGAAGCCACAAGGGCGTGTGTCTGCCCTTGTAGGTCGGGCTCATGGGCGTAGGAATTTACTGTAGTAGTACTATTCACAGATGGCTAAAAATGAGATTTCTAGAGAATCCACAAGGGCGTGTGGAAATTCCCCATGCACGTGTGGATGCCCAATTCCAGCCCTTTTAAAGCCACAATTTAGCCCGATTTCAGGATCCTTTTTCCAATCTTTTCTCCATCTTTTGACAAGCTGGCGGCTAAGGTTTAGACGGGTTTTGGCAAGACTTTTGGAGTGGTTCCCCGGCTTCGACACCGTGATTCTCTTGGAAGATAGTTATTGGGGGAGCTTTCATCAGCGCCGATTCGGCGAGGTGTGCCCTAGGCCTAACAAGGGGACCTTTGGAGAGGATGAGGCCACTCCATAAGACCATCAACATGAATATCGAGGAAGTTTTCTTATGGAACACTTGTTTTACTTTCGATTTTATTGTTGATTGTATTGTGCTCCATAGAGAGGTAAACCCCCTAGTGGGTACTTGGATTTTGTAAAACCTAGGATGTTATTGTTTCATTGACCTTTTATTATGCTTTCCTTAATTTATGTCTTTAATTGAGTTCCAATCTTGAATGCTTATTGAATGATTTCTCCCTTAGAGTGACACTAGGATTGAGAGTCCATCTTGATAGCCTTTGTGGATGAGTGACACAATATAACTAGTATCCAACTTATGAAAGTAGCTTCATACTTCATAGGTGGTAGCTCTTTCCACCCCCAATGCACAAACCAAACAAACACATAAATTTTTATTTTTATTTTATAAATTCAAACCAAAACAATGTTGCAATAGTCCCTTAAGCGTTGAACTTAAGTTTCCACAAGGTTCATTGAATGAGTAGTGCAAAAAATGATAATCTAGTAAAAATTTCTAAAAAGTCAAGTAAAACTAGAGCATGATAGTATTCAATGTTCAAAATTCTCCTAAACTTAAGAATACAAACATTGCAATTAAGGTTAACCGCCATTGGCTACATGAGCATGAACAATGAATGCATAAGTGTACAACGCATGTAATGTGAACTTCCCCCACACTTAATATGTACATTGCCCTCAATGTATGCATGTTAGCACAATAAATATTTAAAACAAGCAAAACATGTATGAAGATGGGAAATTGAAACAATACTCAGTTGAACTCCTAATGTTACATTTGACAGAGCTATATTCATTGAGAGTTGAGTTCCAATAGGTTGTGGAGCACACACGGTCATATCAATACCACATGACCGTGCCAATGACTATTCCTCAATTCCATGACTCACAAGACTATCTGCACGTATACGCAAGGGGGTTCAGTAAAGATCAAACAAAACACGATAAAAATGAGTCTATAAAGATAATAGAATAAAATATAACTCGAGACAACTGAAAAACAATAAGATAAACTCAGAAGGAAAGTCCTTTCTGAGTAATACAAGTCCAAAATGAAATATGGAAAGAAAATAACAAAAACATAGAGACACAAAAAAATAAAGACGCCTCAAGCGTCGATGTCACGCTCTGTTGGTGTTGATGCTGCTGCTACTGCGGGTGATTCTAGTGTTGTAAAGAATAAGTAAGGTCTGCATCCTCAAGATCTGTAACATGAATAGGACCAATTAAACCATAAAACAACAACAAATCATCGAATACATAAATAATGCAACATAAATACATATAGAATGCACACATTTAGGCATTTATCATCTATTCATTATCCAAAGAATCATCCTTATTCATCTAGCTAGTGCCACATTATAGAAGGGGTTGAGTCCGCTCTAAACCTTGAGTGAGGATGTATGTTATCAAACACTCCATAGATGGTCACCATGGTCCACGGAGAAGCTCATGAAATCATTATCTAGTTATTGCATTTGTCTCTTCTTCTTCTTCTTTTTTCTTCATCTTTAGTAGTTTTAGTTATTTCCAATCAAATCTTTTAAATCTGGTAGATATTAGAAAATAAATAAGTATCAAGAGCTATTCCAGTCCCTGTGGATTCGACTACCCGATCCTATTGTGTATACTATACTACTTGTATGACTCGTGCACTTGTGATTACATAAGGAGCGTAACTTGCTTTTCTTTTTATTTATCAGAAAGTCAGATTCAAATGAATTCTATACCTATATTTTGTAAGTAGTTTGTGCAAAAGATGGTAGATAAATCTATCTTCTTTTGAAGTGTGACAGGCTTACCCTTGAGTTGTCGAATCTTGGGCATTACCAATGTTCACTTGATGAACTACTGAGGGAAAGGGTTACCTCTAAAGAGCATGAAGCTACTACCCACATAGTTTTTGTAGAAATAAGGTTTGTTGAGCTAGTTTTCTTTTCCAAGGAACATGGGGCACATTCCTAAGATAAGCACACACACACACACACACACACGGGGAGCATGGAGTTTCTGTAAATCTATTTCTTAAGTAATTAATTGTTTACCCGCTAGTTTCTAATGTTCCTTTATTGTCTTTGAATTCCCTATATTATGAGATTCAAGGTTATGCACTCATCTTTTTTTCTTATGATCCGAGTGTTGCTTGAGGACAAGCAAGGGTTTAAATCTGGGGGTATTTGATGAGTGCATTTATATAGATATTTTATATATCCTACTGTGTGTTTTACTTGTCCTTTTAGCATGTTTTGTTATAAATCGATGCTACTTGAGCTATGTTTGCTAATTATTATAGATAATTGGGCTTTAGACCAAAAAGAACAAATAGAGATGAATTCTGATGCAAAACAGCGATAGAATATAAGTTTCAAGACAAGCAATGTCCAAAGCACATCCGTGCTTGGAAGCACGGTCGGAAGCACAGTTATGCTAAGCCCCGTGCAATTCACTAGAGTTTGCACAAAACTGAAAAGCACGGTTTCACTGCCCCTAACACCATTGTCTTGTGGTAGTACGATTGGTAAGAACGAGCATGCTTACAAAAGTGCGTTTTACTAGAAATCTTTTGAATATATTACATGGTTAAAGAGCTCCTTGCGCAAGCATGCTCTCAAAGCACAGCTAGTAAGCACGGGCATGTTTTCTATGTGCATTTTACTATTATCGCACCGAAATTATTTCCCAGGATTTGGAGCCAAGAACGGTCATAAGCACGACTATTAGCATGGCCGTTCTTGCATTGGGAGAGGGTTATTCAAGTCCTAAAGTTAGATTTTGGAGGGATCATTTTCTGTTTTTGGAGGCATAGGTTAGGGCACCAGTTGCCATCGTTCAGGGCTAGATCTAGAGTGAAGACAAGCATGGAAAAGATAGATCATTGGCGACAACCATTGTCAAGCCTTCCCCTACGTGATTGTGAAGGAAGAAGGGAGTTTAATGGAAAATCTTTATTTCTCTTATTGATTTACTATGATTGATTGTAAAACTATGAGGGGCTAACTATCCTTCGGTGCCCCGTATTTATGAACCTTGACGTTTGATGTTTTGATTTTAGTGCTATTAATTACTGAGTTTCCTTGTGGTCTTCCTTGTGTTCATTTTGTTTATCCATCTTTGTATTGATTTCCTTAATGCTTGTTTGTTGTTTACTTGACGTGGGAATTGCCAATAGCCTTGTGAGCATTGAATTTCATTGCTAGTTCCGTGTAGTTGAAATTGCATTCAAGCCGCTAGTTAACACTAGATTATCTATTCACTCTCTAGAGGATAGTCCCTATTTGTCTAGCTAGGGCACACATTAGGGAAGGGGTTGAGTCTGCTCTAAGCCTTGAGTGAGGATGTACATTATCAAACCCTCCGTAGGTGATCACCATGACCAAAGAAGAAGCTCATGAAATCATTGCCTAGTCATTGCATTCGTTAGGAGGATTAGTCTAGACACTGTCATTTCCATTACTATCTCTTTAACCCAAAACCCTGTCTCTTCTTCTTCTTTTCTTCTACTTTAGTAGTTTTAGCTATTTTCATTTCATTCTTTTGAATCTGCTAGATATTAGGACCCCAACAAGTATCAAGAGCTATTACAGTCCCTATGGATTCAACATCCATCTGATGTCAAGGCAAGGAAATATTTTAACATTCGTTTGGGTTTAGGAGGGTTTATTCATATAAGCCAGTGGTTGTGACTCCTTATAACCTTCCACTAGGCATGTGCATCAAAAGACCTTATATCTTCTTATCTCTAATTTATCCAGGGCCTAAAAATATTAAGAACATAGATGTTTTTCTACAACCATTGATTGATGAGTTAAATAATTTATAGGTTTCTGGTGAAATGACTTATGATATTTACAAAAATGAACATTTTCGGTTAAGGGCCACATTTTTGTGGACAATTAATAATTTTTCTACGAATGTGATACTACCTGGGTGGAATACTACTAGGGTTTTAAGTTTTCCTGTAAGTATGGTGAACTCTAATGCTTTTCGTCTACAACATGGTAGGAAGACAAGGTATTTTGATTGTCAACAGGTGTTCTTACCACAAAATGATTCATATCGCAAGGATAAGAAGTCTTTCATTGAAGGTTGTGTTGAAGAAAATGGTCCACTACCTAGACTGTGGCGGGATAAAATTCTTAATTGGGATATGACGTTTGCAACAGTAGTGGAGGACCCAATTAACACTCCCCCAAGGTATGGAGCAAATCATATATGGATGAAAAGAAACATTTTTTGTTATCTACCCTATTGGAAAACTAATCTGATACAACACAATCTCAATGTGATGCACATTAACAAAAATATTTTTGATAATGTGTTTTGCACTGTGATGGATGTGAAAGAGAAGAGCAATGATAACATTAATGCAAGAAAAGATGTTGGAGTTCTTTGTGACTGTAAGGAGATAGTAGTTCCTTCAAACAGAACATGTTCAACTATTCCTAAAGCACTCTACACTTTAACCAAGAAGTAGATGAGGGTTATTTTTTAATAGATTAACTAATTAAAGTTTCAAGATGGTTATGCTTCTAATCTTGGAATGTGTGTTGACATGAATGAATTGAAAATGACTGGCATGAAGAGCCTCGAATTCCATGTGCTTATGCAGAGGGTCATTCCATGTGTTATCTTTAATTCTTGTGTAAAATCCTTCAACAACATGTATTTCAAAATATATAGAGTATATATTACATTTTAGGCATTAAATTTAGGGATTACATATTATAACATGCAAGTGCATAGCCATACAAAACAAAGACATGAATCATTAGCTATTGTATTAATTTGCTCCTTGATATCATTAGCAATATTTTAAGCACCATGGAGACTCCGTCCAATCCCCTTCTTGGAAGCCTTGTGTAGTATACTCCATCATTGTTCCCAATGCTTTGGAAAGCTCTTGTTGTTGATAAACAGCTACCAATTTGATCATAACATAACATTTATGATATATACATACATGTCCACATTAATTTAATATCCCAATTTGATCATAACATAATATTTATGATATATATAAAACTATGAATTACCTTGAACCAAGTGTTTGCAATTCTTTTACAAGCAGCTGCAAATATTATAGCATCGAAATGACATGACTTGCCATTTGTGAAGAATACCTCATTCCCTCTAATACTCAACAACCCTTTAACAACCTATTTGTATATTTCATTTATATATATTAGACCATTTAATTAGTTAATCAATCAATCTATTCGCGTACCTTAATCTCTCTTGTTTTAATCTAAAGAATAGTACCAACATCAACATCTCTGTTTTGAACTTGCTTTTTAATATCCTGATTGTTTCAAGTTAAATAATTCATTGTTCGTGATGTCATTGAGTTACTCGGGTTAAGATTAACTCATTGATCTCATATATGTTATTTTATGTATCTTGGTGAATGAAATGTAATGAATTTATGAGTTAATCTAGTTAATATTGCTAAACATGCTTGGGATAAACTATTATTTAATAGTATTTTATTGATGTTGAGATATGATAATTCCATTAACCTTATATTTTTTTTCAGCTTTGTAATATTCTTCATAGCTTTACCAATTTCTCTTCCTTTCTGGCTGTGTTTTTGTATACCCAATTGTGTATGTATAATGTTGTAGGACTTTGTCCCATATTGAAAAGAAATGATTCATTGAAATATTGAGTGGTTTGCAATCGAGAAATGAGATTGTGGCTACTTGAATCCATAAAACTCCAAGTCGTGTATTAATATGATCAAAGTAGGTTTTCTCCATAAGAATCACATGAAATTTTTGGCGATTGATCTAGTAGAAATCTATTATTTTTTTGTATTTTTTTATTCAAGGTGAATATGAGGGTGCATTGGTGAATTTTTCTTATCTTAAGGAAATGCTCATGCATGCTCATTGTTTATCATGTTCTACGATCAATGAATTTGGTAAGTTGTTTCCTCATTGTGACTGAAAGAGTAGTGCTTCAATTTTAGTTGTTTTGATTATTTCAAATGAATGCATAAACAGAACCAACACTATTCATGTTTGTTCTTAAATCTATATTGGTTACACATGTGACGGGCACACCCCTCCTAAATCTTCAGGCCTGAATTATAAATCATGGATTTCTATAAATATAATTTAACCAAGAAATAATTAGTCCATCGATGATCTCAATCTAAAATTGCATAATACTATTGCTCCTTATTAGTAACCTTGTTATTCCATTACAATAAGAATATTTTTATATGAAACAAACAACCATAAGGTACAAATCCAAGACAAATCGAAGAAGACACACAACAGTTCATTCATTCAAAGTGCAATAATTTTGTGCTCCATATTTTATATTTTGTAAGTTGAATGTCCTATTCTCCAAATTAGATAATATTTGTATTTAAGGATGTGTTTTCTATTTGTTCAAAAATGAGTTTGTTCCTTGATTTTATGAATTTTAAGTGTTGATAATGTAGTTTTTTATAAAATTATATAGTTTACCATGGAAATCTAATCACATGTCCATAAGATTGTTTATTTTTTAATGGATGCAGGAAGACTTTGGCACAACAATCACAGATAAATGCAGTCAAGGGGTAGATGAGAATTTTATTAACCAAGATGAATTATGGAATGAGACAGGCATCGGGAGTCATAACAGAGTGGTAGAAAAGGGTAATATTATTAGATAGATATCTTCACCAATTACAAGCCACGCTTGGGATCTATGAATCAACCAAACAACTCCAAGACAGAGTTAAGAAATTGGAGGCGGATCTTGCTAGGTCTCGTGCTGAGGCTGATGATCAGTTACAGGTTGAGTTTGTTCATCGCGAGTTATTTGAATCATTGTTGCTTGCAGCACTTCATTGGTAAGGTATTTGCCTTTCTATCATGCATATTGTTACATTGGAGAGTCACAAACACATGCAAATGAGCATTCTCCAATGCCGAAAAGAGTCTGTACTTCTCCATCTACCGATAATTCTCTTGAAGACTTGGAGGATGGTGTAGAGGGTTTTTGATAATGTACATGGTTTATGCTAAGAGTTTTGTGGAGTTATGTTAGATTTGACCTTATTATTGTAATGCTATGATCGTAATAACATTTTTTTGCTTATTTTAAAAATATTGAAATATATATTTGATTAAATAAAATGCAAGTTCTAATATTAAATAAATCCATTTGTTATTTTTTTTAAAATAAAACTGTAATAAATTTGGTGACAAAACCATGCCAATATCTTCACTAAATTTCAAACCGTGCCAAAGTGACAAACTCAACCATGACAAAAGCAACAGTGCCAAAAACGTACCAACATCAACTGTGCCAAAACTATGATAAAATAACCCATGACAAAAGCCGTGATAAATCAACTGTGCTAAAAACCGTGACAAAATAACCGTGCCAAACTAAACCATGCCAAAACAAATAGTGGCTAAAACCTTGACAAAATTAGCACTATCTAGTAAAATCGTGTCAAAATTTGGCACGATTTTACTCTTCTATGACAAATTATATTTGTCATACATGCTATTGGAAAAGTTATGGTTCCATGGAAAAATTAGTTTGTCAAGGTTTTTTTGGCTCATTTCAGTGCCAAATTCTTGTTTTTCTTGTAGTGCTAATTACCTGATTAATGGACATGAAATACTCAATAGAGCACAAAAATAGAGAAATTCATGCTAGAAGACAATTGATAAACGCCTAAATGTATGTATTTTATACGTATTTGTTGTGTATGAATCATGTATTTTTCTTGATGATTCGATGCCCTTTTATGGTCTAAATTTGTTCGTTTCATGTTGCAGGCATAAACGAAGCCTAGGTGATCTCGTCAATGTGATCCAAGAAGAAATCGATGCCGAAAACACCATTTTAGAGCCAGGCACTATAGCACACTCTAGGAGGCTATAGCACGAAGACTTGAAGAAAATGCTAAGTCTGGAGTTTCATACGGGCAGCCATACGGGCGTGAAGACGACCACATATAGCACTGTAGCAGTTAGCAGTTTTACTATAGTAGTTGTTGTAGCAACTTACGTGAATTTTGAAAATTAATTGAAAACTTTACGGCCCGTATGCTGACAGCATGCCAGGTCGCATACCATCCCGAGAAGGCGTTTTAAGAGGATTCTAGGGCATCTTTTTAGGGGGGGAGTCTTGTTCTTGGAGCTCACCACCACCATTCCGGATCCGAGCTAGTAGAAGGCTTTAGAGGGCATTTCCAAAGTGGGAATCGCCGAGGAGAGTGTGATTTTGCAAGATCCACTTCTAGAGCACACTTGTAGGAGGTTGAAGATGACAGAGGAGCTTTTTCAAGGGGTTTCTCAAGCATCATTCGGCTTCTCATTCTCAAGGGAGTTGATGCTATTTTCTTTAGTTGTTTTCATGGATTCTATTATGTATGTTATTACCATGAATAGCTAAACCCCAAGGTCACCGGATGTAGGTGAACCTTGGGATGAACTTGTGTAGTTTGAATGCTTTGATTTATCTATTTCAATTGGTGTGTTTGTGATCCATGTTTGGTGCATTTCATGATATTGGTATGCATGAGAACTCTGTGTATCGATTTTTAGGTTATATTAGGTTGCATAACCATTGCACTAGTATTAGATACACCTAGCTCGGATGGGATACATGTACGAATATGCCATAACCATTGGGTATTTTGTACCACGCCAACAGTAGGGTTGAACCTAGAGTGTGTTTCAGCCCTAACTTGGGATTTCCTTGCTTGTAATGCAATCGTAGGAGGATTTGGTTGGAAGAAATTCCGTATCACTACTCGTACCGAATTAGTGGCCAACTTCTGTGATCATCGGGTTGGCGTATCTTAGGAATCCCTTGGTCCATACCACCACTTGCATGATGATTTTGGCATCCTTCTCACTTTGGTAGCCCAGGGGATCTACATCCATGACCATTCTCACATATTTATTCTCACATGTGTTTTACCTTCATTGTAGACACTTTAGTCAAGTTTTTCTTATTTATATATAGTTTTAGCACAACACTCGAATTAGTAGGTCAAACAACACGCAAAGAGGAAGTAAGGGTAGCTTATCGAGCCTTGGGAATACGACTCCCTTGTGTTTACCCAAGGGGTATTACTTGATGACCCATGTGCCTGTGGGATCAAGACCAAAAAGCTAACTACATGTGTTTAATTATAGTAAGAAAAATGCATATCCCATGTACTCATGACTGGGCTTATGATTGATCATACAATTAGTGAGATCTTCATTGTGGCAGTGATTTTTCATAATTGAAAGAGTTTGAATTTATTTCTCAGAGTTAAAATGATAAGAGCTCTCCAAACTAGGATAACCTTGTAGCAAGATCACACAACCTAATGCATTCATCTTGGGGAACATGCAAAATACCTCCCAACCATATTTATGAGTAAGTCAGTTAAAGAAAATGGCTAGCGTAAGCTAGGAAGCTCCAAGGTCAAATGAGCAAGACGAATTATGCTCCAGAATCTTTAAAGTAAAACTCTTTTCACACTTAACGATGAAATTTAATCATGTTCCAAGCAGCTTTCATAAAATTGATTGTTTCTTCATACTTGTTTGATATCTTAGAAGAAAATTTCTAATCTTGTTAGTTTTTTTGTTAAAAAAAAATTCAAAATATAATTTGATCTGCTAGATAATAGGAAGAGAGTTAGTACTAGTTAGTATTAATTTTTCTTGGTTTATTGATCTTGTTTTTAAGCACACTATTATTACTTGATCAATACATGCGCTTATGCCTTTGTACTCATTGACAAGACCCATATCAAAATATATTTAAAAAAGCCTTACAATCAATTTTTTTAAACTTCTTTTTACACATTTAAATGTAATCGAGTTTCCTGTATAAAAACAAAAGCAAAATAAAAAGTCAAATAAATTAATTATTATTATTTAATATTGGGTAGAGAACAAATTAGTTCATAAATAGACATAAAATTATATGGTAATATTTGTATCAATCGAAGAATATACTTTAGTAAATATCTGCCCATTGATATGAATAGTTTATAGCTGCAGAATTTAGCCATCAATATAGATAAGTACTAGTGTATTGCAATATTTATAATGATCGAATAATGTGTTAATGATTGTTTGGTTTATTTTGACAATTGCAAATTTCTGCTAATGTAAATAGTCTATAACTACGGAATTTAGCCAGAACTATAGATTTATACTTTAGTGGAGTTATAATTTATCCTTTTGATATTTTTCAAAAATTAAAATAAAAAAAATCTAATCAACAATATCATACAATATTAACAATATACATACATTTCCTGAATAATTAATATGGTTCATAATGTTGGTCTTTATTATAAAATCAAACAAGAACTTCTTCAATTTAATGGAATTTAAGTAGATTCATATCAATAAACTAGAATGCATGCATGATGCATGGGAATAAACTGTTAACAACCTTGACATCCAAGGAAAATTTTTGTAGAAGAAAGCCAAGACTGAAACTTCATAGATTAATTTAACAAGAAAATAACACAAAGTTCACTACTTCTTACTTAGAAACAGAGAAAACATCATAAGAGAATTAAAAACAGACTAACTCTTTGCAAGACTAAACTTGATAAGTCACTATTAGACGTATCTCAACCTAACCAACTTGACCGCTTAAGCTCCCACTCAGCATCTTACCTCGAACTAAAGACAACATATTGATGATACATCTGACCCGTTGATCACCCTAACTTACACTTCCATTGCAGTTGCCTCGAACTAATGTGTTCCTCTTGATCAGCAAATCTCCATCATTAATTTCTCCCTCTCTTACAACCAACTCCATTAACTGAATTTTAAATCCTCTTCAAACCAAAACACCTGCAAACTTAATAGGACACCCACATTCATATCAGCAAACACATCTATTAACTGCTTTTCCTTTCTTCAAACACTCTTCTAATATTTCAATCACACTCTAACATAAACAAGCTCTTCACCATTTTAAGACCACACATGAGAGGGCGGAAAGGAGAACTCCGATACCAACACCTCCTCCCTTCACCATTTGAGACAGTTTTATGCCCTTTGCACCACTCTGATTTACATCATTGCTCCCACCACTTTGATTATTTGTTTCAATGCTCACATTTGCCATAGTGCCATGTCTTTTCCTTGAAATTATAGCATAGTTCACCGCTACATGAAAAACATATTTATCCACTTTCCTTATTTATAATTCTTCAGATCGCATAACTCGTTATTTTATCTGCACCATCCCATGTTTTATGACTTTTAATAATTCGTATGTTTTAATTAGTTTTTAATATATTTATTTCAATTACTAAACTAAAAATCAATATTATGGCCTATTATAAAAATACATGACTTTAATCGATGTGTTAGCTTCTATTGGGAAGAAGGACATGGGAAAAAATGTAATGGGTCAATATGGGAAAGCGAAGGAGAGAATGATGTAAAACGTGATAGGAATAAATCTTAGGATGGAGTATACTTTATAGTGTGGACACATTAACTATGAATTATGTAAAGAATTTAACATTTTTTTTCAATAGTTAAAAAGTAACACTAATATGGATCATATAACAGCAAAATGTTAAAACAGTTATTGCCAATATTTTAGTTGACAATAAAAATTAGTTAAGGACTTATATTTAAGAGAAAATTATGATAAATATATCACAATATTGCAAAATATGCACCAAAGACTAAAAAATTTGATACTGCTTCTTTGTTGTCCTTAAGTCTTAATTTACAGTCCATGTCATTCTTTCTTCTTCAATATATTGTGGTTTATCCCAATAAAAAACAAAACAAAAATATTCGATAGTTTCTGACCTAGAATCTAGCATATATATCACAAGAACTTAAGGCTTCTTACTAAAATTACGAATATGAGAGTTTTAAAAAATGGCACATGAATGGTATCTCCAAAAAGATATCAAGAGTACAAGTTTTCTCCGTCTCGATCAGCTTCTTGTTCAAATTTTGTTTTAAATCATTTTAGGATAAGTTAGTTGTTTTGAAAGCAGTAAACTTTACCATATCTTAGCTTCTAATTGAAGAATTTCCAGCCAGAATCTTTTAGATATGAAACTTTTTTCTAAAGATATATTTTACAAGGAAAACTCGTTCTTTAAAACTTTTGGTACAAAAATTCAAAATCAAGATTTGTTTAATTAGATAACAAAAAATTATTATTATGATTTTATTTTATATTAATTATAATCATTCTCTCTGAGAAAGAGTAGTTCTCTTTGGATAGAAGATAATAAAGAATATAAGCTAAAATTGTTATCTTCAGCACTCTTACCCATCCCTTGCATTTCGTCAGAAAACTGGTTGAAATCCTTAGCTTGCGTCGAATCCAAAGGAAGCCTTAGCACTCCTGCATGAAAAGAACATAAACACACATGTTATAAAAGTGGCCTTTGACTATTCTTTCAAAATCAAGAAACTAAATTATGAGATAAGTACTTACTTGGGTAGTTAGAAACATTAGCTGGTGCATGGCACTTGGCAGGAAGAATAAGAGCCCTTGTGATATTAACCTTGATACCAAGCTGTGGTTCATCCCTATCCTTGATAAGAACACACAAACACTTGAAAATATTTCTGACCACCTTGCTGAAGTCATCACAACAATCTGGTGTTGGACACTGGATGTTGATTTGCTGGACGAACGACAGACAAGAGGCAAGTCCAACAAGCTGGTTTGTGCACTCTGCTTGATCAGCAGCGAAGTCTGATCGGGCAAAGTCAACAAAGCAAAAGGTAATCAACACTAACATCTGTAACTTAAGGAACATGGGCAAGGATGTGGAACTTGCCATGGTAGAAAGAGGATTGGGTGATGCTAGGGATAGTGTGTATGTACATGGTGGTTATTGCTCATTTTAAAGACAATGGCAGTGTGTGGGGATCTTATGAGTTATGGTGTTGGTTAGGTTATGTATTGAATTGCCACTGTTGGTACAGTGGTTTTGTTGGTGCGTTGTTATTACAAGGTTTTAATTGAGATGACGTGTTTTTGGTGGGTTTTTCTCTTTTGATTTTCTTGATCTTCAAAATCTAGACTGTTGACAAGATCCCCTTGCGTATATCCCGCAAGTGCATGGGTTTGTTGAAGTAATAATCCCGGATGAGCGGGTATCGAATCCACAGGGAATAGGGAATAAAAACACTTAATCTGCTTCTTAGCTATGTGAAAGATCAGTAGTGATAAGTGTGACAATGATTCAATTCTCAAAAGTAAAAACAACAAGTAAGAGAGTACGAGTAAAGAGTGATGTAAGGCAATCGATAAAGATGGGGTACTCGGATAATGCTCCGCCTAAGACAATCGTTTCAAGTGCAAGAACCCTCTATTATGCTTCCCAATCAATGCAATGGTGAGTCATTGAAATCCTTAAATATATAGTCCCAAATCTAAGGTCAACTATGCCTAACTCTATACATGTCCCGGTGGAGAGATTAAATAAACTCTCAACCTCGCACTCGAATAGAGTTGCAATGAGATCTAGGGATTCCAAGCGATAAATATCTTCCTAATTATAGACCAAACCCTTTGGTCCAGGTGGAAGGTCCCAAACCACAATTAAGCCCTAGATACTAAGATCACCTCAACGCTTCACTCCGTTGCACGCGCAACTAAGCTCTAGCGGAGGGTCATCTCTTAGACCATTCACTCTATTATGGCCGCAAAGAACTCGAGGAACGGAGGTAGAATCTATCAAATCGGAGGGGAAAGGGGACGCTCATGTACCTCTCAACTCACCCTCTCAACCCTCTCCAACCTAGCTTTGTCTAACGCTCGTGGTGTGTCACTCACTCACAAGGTTACTAACAAGAACTCTCAACCCTAGTGTCACTCTAGGGGAAATGTTCATACAATCAAGCATTCAAGTTTGGAACTCATAACAAACATCAATTAATTGAAAGCATTATAAAGAGATTCAATGAAACAAATACATCCTAGGTTCACAAATACCCAAGTACCCACTAGGGGTTTAGCTCTCCATGGAGCTAAGTACAATCAAAGAAATAGAATGTAAAAGCAATGAATCCATAGAGAAACTCTCTCGATAATCATGTCGATGGTCTTGTGGAAAGTCCTCTACTCGTGGTTCAAAGATTCCCTTGTCCGGTATAGGATACGCCTCGACGGAAGCTCCCCTACCAACCTTCTTCCTAAGGAATGACGATGTTGAAGCCGTAGAACCTCTACAAAACCCTAGCCAATACCTCTCAAAACCCTAGCAGAAACCCTCTCTCAAGTTGGGGAAAAGATGGAGAAAAGAATACTGAAATCGGGGCTGAATTGGCTTAAAATAGGGCTTGAATCGGGTGACCACACGGGCCTGTGGATTTTTCACACGCCCATGTGGAATTTCCACACGGCCGTGTATAATTTCCACATGCCCGTGTGGATTCTCTGAATTCCTGTTTTCTCGGCCGGCTGTGAACAGTGCTGCTATAGCACTTTCACTACAGTACTTGGCCTAAAATACTCCCCGAGTCCATACTTTCATCGAGGTGACGGAAACGGGCACACGTTCACGTCGTGGATCGCTTTGCTTCTTTAATGACAGACAAGTTGGTGGAGATCTTGTTCTATGTGCATAAGTCAGAATGCTTGAGTGTGACTGCCCTTGTGCCCCGCCAAATGGTTGTGCTAACTCAAATACGAGGAGGATGGCACACACTCTAGCATCTCACACCTGACCTATGTCTTCGCGTTTGAACCTTAGCAAGATTTCCTCCAAAATCAGTGCATTATGATCCACATTGGCTTCTTTCCTTCATACTCGGCCTCACAACCCTACCTGCGCGAAAGTAACATAAAAACACACATGTTAGTGTAAAAACCCAAGAAAAGTAATGCTCAACATAAGGAAAGAATGCTTCGCATTCATATCACACAAGCACTTATCAAACTCCCACACACTTAAGCTTTTGCTTGTCCTCAAGCAAAAATTAAACATTCTGTGCATAGATGAAGGAAATATTTGAAGTGCTTGGCCTTAGGTTCACCAAAGTGTACAGAGAGAGCATTCTACAAGTAAGGGAAATTTCAACATTAAATAAAAAAAATCAAAGCTCTAGCTAAAAACTTGAATCAAAAAGACAACAAACCCGAAATCGTGTACGTGTGTGAACTCACTCAAAACAACCAAAGGTATACTCCTCAAAGTTCTAAGTACAAGGAACTTATTTATCTACCAAAGTGACAACAATTTCAAAGATGGTAGTAGCTTCACACATCCTCTAAGGTAGCCCTTTCCAAAGCGGCCGCTAAGGTGGCTTTCACACTTTCGTGGTGGTAGCTCTTTCTACTGGAGTGGTAGCTTTCACTCATCCTATGAGATAGCTCTTTTTCTCATTAGGGCATAGCCAGTATTCAACTTATGAGAGTAGCTTCATACTTCATAGGTGGTAGCTCTTTCCAACCAACAAGCACAAATAAACAATAAAACTATTTTGTTCTTTCTTTTCATTTTTTTTATAGAATTTAACACAAGAAACAACTATAACTAGTCCCTTTAATATCGAATATTAGTTTCCAATAGAGTTTAAAGAGTGAGTAGTGCACTGAGTGTAAATCGGGTAAAAATTCCTAGAAATTCAAGCAAGAACTAGAGCATGAAAACATTCAATGTTAAAATTTCTCCTAAACTCAAGAATACTCCCCTGACTCCTAGTGTCGCGTTTGATGGAGCTAAGTCCATGGGAGTAATGTTCCGACGGGTTGTGAAGCTTACACGGGCAAGTGCCAAAGCACTTTGGCTGTGCCCATGACAAAGTCTCAATTCCCAAGATGACAAGACCATCTGCACGCATACACGAGGGGGTTCAGTGAAGCACAAGAAAAACAAAAATAAATCGAGTATATAAAAGATAAAGCAATGCATATAACTCGAGATGCAAAATGAAAATAAACTCAGAAGGAGAATCCTTTCTGAGTGAACAAGTCTAAAATAAAATGCAAAATAAAGAAAATGCAGAAAAATAAAGTCAAATGTGGGTGTCTCGCTCTGTCGGCTTCTCTGCTGCTGCTGGTGGTGGAGAAGCACATGGTGTATCCTGTGGTGCTAGAATAGGTGATAGGGATGCTGGAGGTGCCGAGGGAGCCTGAGGAGTCCTCGAATGCAAGACAAATGATGAGGCGACGTCTCGCTCTAAGATCTGCTGTAATACGTCAAAACGTGCCATGAACTCTGTGTAATGAGTGACCTACGTAACCCTAATCTCGGCAATCTCTGCTCGAGCCTCAGCCACCTCTGCCCGTATCACTCCCACCGCATTCTCGAGCCTCTCAAAGCGATCATGGGCTCGAGATGGTAAAAAAATACGCACGGGGGATGCGTCCTCTGCCGCCGAAGGTGCCTCGGTCTCCATCGGTGCTGACTGAGGCTCGTCACCTGTATCCTCGAATGGTATATTCAGCACATAAACACCATTTGGATAATTACTGACCAAACCCATGAGCCTCATTGTCTCTAACCCAAAATGAGTCTAGTAATGTATGGACCCATGAACCTCATTGTATCTAACCCAAGTGGTGCGGTAGCCGTAGCTTTTCACCATTGATTAGTTGTTCTATAAACCGTATGACATAGACGGCGGAGTTGACTCTTCCTCATTTATGCCTTTGGCTGTCAGTGTAGTGAACAAGGGGAAGGGGGTACGTAATAGTCGCCGACTCGCCGAGGTCCATATCGACACAACAGTCATAAAACTCTAGTTGATTAGCTGTTCAAAATTTGATGTTAGAATTCCGACTAAGAGAGAACTATTCATAAAACTCTAGTTATCAAAGCGCTTACCATCTCTCCAGCATCTCTATTATACTCCTCACTTTCGGCAAAAGTATAGTGCTTGTATTCTTGATTGTCATTATCAAGAACCACCAAATGGAAGTGACCATTCATGATGATTGGCAGAATGACTATGTAAACATCGTACAGGTTACACGCTGCATCTCCCATCATAGTGAATGCCATTTCATTTGCGCCCTCTTGCTTGGACATGAATAGTGCTAGCGGTCGTGTGATTGAGGTGCGCTTCATATATGAATATGGTACTCTCATCAGAGATTTCTGGATTATGCAAACAAACACGTCCAACACATCGTCTGTCACCATTTTCTTCCTGTCGAGCATCGTGTATAGGCTGGCTCGTGTGGTGCTGACATATTCATTCTTCCATACGATAGTCTTGTCGTTAAACGGTAAAAGATAAAGTTAAACGGATACAAAATAATGGTAACTCATAAATTTAAATGGTAACGTAAATATTTAAATGGAAACTAACATATTTACTTGGTAACTCATAATGCTAAATGATATCATATATATTTAAACACTTGGTAGTTGATACTTGATACTTGATACTTACGAATCCATCATTCAATTTAGGTAGATCTTTAATAACTCCTGCTCGAATACGTCGAGACGTACCTATCTGGGGTATCTTTTCTTCATCAGTCGAAAGTCTGTCTGCAGTTCCTTGTATTGTTGGTTGGCGAGGAGGACCATACTGTTAACCGTAGCACCGGTTATCGTTGTTTTTTCACTGACGTTTCTTTGGCCCTCGTCAGCAAAATCTTTTGGTTCATCACCAGGTGCTATTGTTAATGGTTGTGGGATTGTATCTACCTTCGACGTGGCACTGTCGTCCGCCGGTTTGACCAAGACATGGATTTTATTGACAATGTTGTCAATGATCTTGTCAATTACAGGCATGACGACAACATCAACCTGAGACACAATCTTTGCTTGTTCTTGTTGTTGAGGGATTGTATCTACCTTCAACGTGGCACTGTCGTCCGCCGGTTCCACCGAGATGGGGATCACTTTAGCCATCACCGGTTCCACTGAGATTGGGGCTATCGCCGGTTACACAGAGATGGGGATCTCTTTGGCCATCATATTGACTATAGCTACAGCTTCTTTCGGAGTAATTTCCTCAGACGCTGCTGTTGTAGCCGGTCGATCAATCGCAGTTGGTGTTGCTATTATTTCATCATCGCTCGGTGGAGGCAGAGAAAATATTGTTTTCCTTCTTTTGGTGATTCTCTTCAAACATGGCCCTCCTCGAACGGCCGTCCAAATGACGTCGTCGTCATCAAAATCCGACACCATCCTCCTCACATCCTCGGCAATCGCCGAGGCTATCTCGACTGCATCCGAGCTTTTCCGGGTGACGTCCGTGCCAGGTGCTTCATTTGTTTGTAGGGATGGCGCATTCGATTGTGCCCATCCTTCCAATGCCTCCACCTGAGCAACAAGCCGAGGGAACTCGGTCATCAGTACGTGCCACGCTTGTAGCAGACGTTTGGCGACATCGTCGCCAAGGGGGACGTAGCTGTTGGGGGTGCTGTTTGACAACCCCCCTTGCGTGTGACCAGCAAGTGCACATGTTTGTCGAAATAATAAATCCCAAGTGAGTGGGGTACCATATCCACAGGGAGTAGGGAATAAAAATATGGAAATTGCTACTTAACCATGTCAAGATAAATAACGATTATGTTGATAAGATGTGATGTAAACAGAAATAAAAGAAATAAGAATGAGAGGCACAAGTAAGTGAGAAGAAAGACAATTGATAGAAGTGGGGTACTAGGACAATGCTCCCCCTAGGACTAATGTTTCAAGTGCAAGACCTACTAATATACTTCCTAACTAATGCTTAATGAGTCGTAGAAATTTTAAAGCACACGGTCCCAAACCTAAGGTCAACCATGACTAACTCTACACTATGTCCTGGCGGAGAAATCGCTCATTCTCAACACCTCACACTGTGTAAAGTTTCAAGGAGTTCTAGGGATTCCAAGTGATAAACCCTATTCCTATGTGTAGATCTAACCCTTTGGTCCAAGCGAAAGACCCCCAGTCATAATTAAGCCCGAGAAACTAAAGTTACTTCAATGCTTCACTCTGTTGCTCACGCAACTAAGCCCCAAAGGAGTTAGGATAAATCACAAAGAACTCTAGTAATTGGAGATAGGATAAATCACATTGGAGGGGAAAAGGGATGCTCCGCTACCTCTCGACTCACCCTCTCAACCCTCTCCAATCTAGCTATTTCTAACCCTCGTGACGTGTCACCAATCCACAAAGGTTAGCAAGATGGACTCTCAACCCTAGTGTCACTCTAAGGGAGAAATC
Source organism: Dioscorea cayenensis subsp. rotundata (assembly GCF_009730915.1). NCBI lineage: Eukaryota > Viridiplantae > Streptophyta > Magnoliopsida > Dioscoreales > Dioscoreaceae > Dioscorea > Dioscorea cayenensis. The sequence goes on from NC_052489.1 coordinate 8,699,206, forward strand.
ATTCGACAAGCATTTAAGATTAAAACTCAACTAAAACATCAAGTAAGGAAAGCATAATAAAAGGTCAAAGAAACAATAACATTCTAGGATTTACAAAATCCAAGTACCTACTAATGGGTTTAGCTCTCAATGGAGCAAGATACAATCAATAATGAAATCGAAAGTAAAAACAAGTAATCCATAGGAAAACCCTCTCGGTATTCGTTTCGATGGTCTTATAGAGTAGCCTCATCTTCTCTAAAGGTCCCCTTGTCCGGTCTAGGGCACACTTTGCCGGATTGATGCCAATGAAAGCTCCCCCAATAACCTTCTTCCAAGCTAAGCGCGGTTTCAAATCCGTAGAACCGCTGCAAAGACTTGCCAAAAGCTTCTCAAAACCCTAGCCAACAGCCTCCCGAAAGATAGAGAAAAGTTAGAGAGAAGGGTGAAAAGATTCTCCAAAAATCAAGCTGAATCACGGCTTAAATAGGGCTGGAATCAGGCATCCACATGCCCCTGTCGATTCTCCACACAGGTGACACGTCCGAATATGTGTGTAAACCGCAAGTGCACAGGTGTCGAAGTAATAAAATACCAGGTGAGTAGGGTAGTCGAATCCACAGAGAACAGGGCTACTAGTACTAACTTCTTCTCTGCTTTCTAGCCTAATGATAAATGGAAAGCTGTGATGATCTAATGTGCGAAGAAATGAATATCGGAGACGAATATGCAAGGGTTAAATGGATGGAGATCTGAATCAATAAAAGTGGGGTATTCGGGAAATTCTCCCCCTAGGAGTCTGGTATTAGGTACCGAATGAGCAAAGTGTTTCTATGAAGAGTACGTTAAGTCATGGAAATCCAAATATAATCGGATCTGGCCTCCCGATAACCGATACTAGTCCCCTACGAGGTCCTGGTGGAGAAATCACTCAATCTCAACACCTCACAACACATATGACCGTAAAGCACTCTAGGGATTCTAAGAGGTGTATCCGATTCCTAAAGATTGATCCAACCCTAATTCCCGGCGAAGGATCCTAACCCCCTACAAGGTCCCGGTGAAGAAATCTCTCAATCTACATACAGTCCATGCAAGGCTCCAAACATCAAAGTAACACTAATTTTTCAACTATAAACATGAATTACACCCTAAACCATGCCACATACACGAAAATCAATTTAAATTACCAAAAATTTTCCATGAAAACTTCAACACCAACAAAAATTCATCAAAGCACCCACTCATGAATTAATTACTGTAGAAATGAAAATCTAAACTAGAAAACATTTAAAAACTTGGGTTGCCTCCCAAGAACGCTTGTTTTACATCACTAAGCTTGACGTACCTCTTCCTTACCTTATGGAGGCTTCAAAAGAGTGTGTTCCTCCCGACAAGACATTGCATAGCTACTTCCTTTAAACCAAGAATCTAGTTGTCAGGGTGGAATATTAATTGGAGAGTCCAACCATCTTACTTTTGGCCTCCAAGGAAACAATTTGGGTTGGGAATTGTCCAAGCGTAGCACAGGTGGGTCATTGGATGGCTTCAATCTCCTACCCACATCTTTTTCCCTTCTCAAAACCTCTTTCTTGCGTTGTATGAGTTGATCAATCCCAAAGAGAAATGCTTGTTCCATTACCTTGGGGTTTGCTTCTTCTTGTGTATTTTCAACTTGAGAGGAACATTAGACTAGGAAATCCGCTTGAAAATTTCCTCGCTCACAAGCACAATCTTCATTTACACAATCCAAAATCTCAAAATGATATTCAACTTCTTTCTTTTCATTTTCTACACCAATGTACTCAATTTGCCCAACTTCTTCAATTGTGCTCATGGCCACATCATGTCCCGGAGACACTTGCCTTGCTTGTTCAAATTCTTCTTTTTCCTTAGCAAGCATGTCCAAGATCTCTCCTAATTGATGCTCAATGAGTTTTGATGGAGACCTCATGACAACTTAATGTGGCCTCAATATTTTGGAAACGGGCATCGGTTGCTTCAATAAATCTCGGTAACACTCTTTCCAACCAAAGTACATCCTCTTCAACCTTCTCATCCCATTGAAGTTCTTGTTGAGGTGCTTCCCATTGTTGTCCATCAATATTCCATAAGAGATTTGGGTAGCTCCTTCGAGTTGGATGATATGTGGTGCGACATAAATTGTATTGTTGATGATCATTAACAAGTAGATCAATTTTCCTAGTGACAGCATCAACCTGTGAACATAATTCTATAAGTGGATCAATCATCATTCAAGTTCCATGCAAGAAAAAGTAAATAAGACAAAATAAAACAAAATAGAATGGTTGAAGAAGATAGAGTGAAATAGATAAAAACAAAATAAAAATCGATGAGAATGATGGAAGAAAAAAAAAGTGTGGAATAGACAAAATAAAGAAAAAGATAAGTGGCTAGAGCAACAAAGTCCTAGCGTTCCTAGTATCCTATTCCCCGGCAACGGCGCCAAAAACTTGACACGCCCGAATATGTGTGTAAACCACAAGTGCACGGGTGTCGAAGTAATAAAATACCCGGTGAGTCGGGTAGTCGAATCCACGAGGAACAGTGGCTACTAGTACTAACTCTTCTCCGCTTTCTAGCCTAATGATAAATGGAAAGGTGTGATGATCTAATGTGCTGAAGAAATGAATACCGAGACGAATATGCAAGGGTTAAATGGATGGAGATCTCAATCGAGTAAAAGTGGGGTATTCGGGCAATGCTCCCCCTAGGATTCAGGTATTAGGTACCGAATGAGCAAAGTGTTTCTATAAAAAGTAAGTTAAGTCATGGAAATCCAAATATAATCGAATACGGCCTCCCGATCACTGATACTAGTCGCCTATGAGGTCCCGGTGGAGAAATCACTCGATCTTAACACCTCACACCACATATGACCACAAAGCACTCTAGGGATTCCAAGAGGTGTATCTGATTCCTAAAGATTGATCCAACCCTAATTCCCGGCGAAGGATCCTAACCCCCTACAAGGTCCCGGCAGAGAAATCTCTCAATCTCACTCCTCACACAAAATATGGATGCATAGAGCTTAGGTTACGGAGATAGAATACACCAATCAGAGGGGAAAGGGGATGCTCACTATCTCATGACTCGCCCTCTCAACCCTCTTCAATTTTGAGATTCTAACCCTAATGGAGACCTCTCTCTCACCAAGGTAACAAATCATGCAAACCAAATAAACAAAAGATCAATAAGGCAAGCAAGCATTAGACAATCAAGATTAAAACTTAATCAAACTCGTATTAAATAGAAACACTAAGTAAATCCACAAAAGATGAGAATCCTAGGGTTCACAAGCCCAAATACCCTCTAGGGTTTTAGCTCTCCATGGAGCAACATACAAAACACACCATCAATGAATGAAAATACATTAAAACTATAGAAATAAACACCCTTATATATGAACTGATGGCTTTGATGGAGAGCTTCGACGTCTTGAAGGACCCACTCCGAAGCTAGGTTCACCGGTGGCTTCCTTGATGCTATGACAGAGGAGGAATCGATCAAAGTTGGTGACGAAGCGCCTCCAAAGCCCCTTGAATGATGTTGCCTTCTTGCCTTGAGAGTCTTGGACCATGGCTTGAATGATCTTCTAGCTTCCTTGCCCTTCTTCTCCTTCCCAAGGTCACCCAAAATCTCCCAAGTGATCTCCCCAAAATCGGCCAAGAAAGGGTCCAGCCAAAAAGTCCCCTTTTTCTGCCCTAAAAGTTGGTATTTATACCCCCCCGAGGCATACGGGTCGTATGGCACCAAAAAACCCTAGATTCGCGATCCATACAGGGTGCATACGGCCCCCATACTGTGTAGTATGGAAATTTGGGCAGACACTCCAAATCAATCCACTGCTACAGTGCATATGGCCACCATACTGGGTAGTATGGGGGTAGTATGAAATTCCTGTCTTCTTCTCTTTTCGCCCAAATGATATCTTCCTGTTCTCCATGGCTTCCTTATGCCCTACAAAGCAAATAATAGACAATTAAGCGCAAATCGGGCATCAAACCTCACAAAATACATGCAAAGTGAATACGATATAAACATAAAACATCTACATTTAGACACTCATCATAGGATCATTTAGATAAAGTGTTAAGTAAATCCTAGTGGCATGCATTCTCCATCTTGAGGATTGGCATGTCCGTATATGCGTGTAAACCGCAAGTGCACGAGTGTTGAAGTAATAATCCCCGATGAGTGGGTATCGTATCCATAGAGAGTAGGGAATAAATACACTTGAGTTATTTCTTAACTAATGTGGAAGATGAATAGTGATAAGTGTGACAAAATATGAAATAATGAAAATAAAAACAACAAGATAGAAGATACAAGTAAAGGAGAAGATAAGACAATCGATAAAGATGGGGTAACCGGATATTGATCAGCCTAGGACAATAGTTTCAAGTGCAAGAACCCTCTATTATACTTCCTAATTGATGCAACAATGAGTCGTGGAAATCCTTAATTACATGATCCTAAATCTAAGGTCAACCATGCCTAACTCTGTACATGTCCCGGAGGAAAGATTGAATAATCTCACAACCTCGCACTGGCATAGAATTGCAATGAGGCCTAGGGATTCCAAATGATAAACCCTATTCCTATGTATTGACCTAACCCTTTGGTCTAGGTGGAAGATCCCTAGCTACAATTAAGCCCTAGGTGCTGAAATGACCTCAACGCTTCACTCCATTGCACTTGCAACTGAGCCCCAGCGGAAGGTTATCCCTTAGCCCATTAACTCTACTATGGCCGCAATGAACTCTTGGAATGTGGAGGTAGGATAGATCACACCGGAAGGGAAAGGGGACGCTCTGCTACCTCTCGACTCACCCTTTCAACACCCTCCATTCTAGCTTTGTCTAACTCTCATGGTATCTCACTCACTCACAAGAGTTACCAACAAGAACTCTCAACCCTAGTGTTACTCTAGGGGAGTATTCATACAATCAAGCATACAAGATTGGAACTCACAATAAACATCAATTAATTGAAAGCATAATAAAGAGATTCAATGAAATGAATACATCCTAGGGTTCACAAATACCCAAATACCCACTAGGGGTTTAGCTCTCCATGGAGCTAGATATAATCAATGAAATCGAATGAAAAAACAAAGCATCCATTGAAAACCCCCTCGTTAGTTGTGGCGATGGTCTTGTGAAGAGTCCTCTACTCGTCACAAGGGTCCCTTTGTCCGGCCTAGGATACACCTCGCTGGATCGGTGCCGACGAAAGCTCGCCCACTAACCTTCTTCCAAACGGCACGCGATGTTAGAGCCGTAAAACCTCTACAAAGCCCTAGCCAATGCCTCTAAAAACCCTAGCCGCTGCCCTCTCTCAAGTTGGAGAAAAAATGGAGAAAAGAATGCTGAAATCGGCTTTTAAAGCTTTGGAATCGGGAATCCAGACGCCCGTGTGAGCGCCCCTGTGGATTTTTCACACGGGCGTGTGGAAGTCCCACATGCCCATATGGATTCCCTGTTTTCCAGTTTTCTCGGCCGGCTGTGAACAGTGCTGGTACAGTATTCTTGCTATAGTTTTTGCTACAGTACTCTACTATGGTACCGACCCGAAATACTCCCGAATCCATCCTTTTCATCGAGGTAATGCAAATAGGCACACGTTTACGTCGTGGATCGCTTTGCTTCTTCAATAACGGACATGTTGGTGGAGATCTTGTTCTATATGCACAAGTCAGAATGCTTGAATGTGACTGCCCTTGTGCCCTTCCAAATAGTTGTGCTAACTCGAATACGAGGAGGTCGACACACATTCCCGCATCTTGAACCTGACCTATGTCTTTACGTTTGAACCTTAGCAAGATTTCCTCCAAATTGGTGCATTGTGACCCACGTTGGCTTCTTTCTCTCATAATCGGTCTCACAACCCTACCTGCATGAAAGTAACATAAATACACACATATTAGCATTAAAACCCGAGAAAAGTAATGCTCAACACAAGGACAGAACACTTCGTATTCTTATCGCACAAGTATCAAACTCCCCCACACTTAAGCTTTTACTTTTCCTCAAGCAAAAATTAAAACATTAAAGCATAGATGAAGGAAATATTGTAAGTGCTTGGCCTTAGGTTCACCAAAGCATACAAATAGAGCATTCATAAGTAAGGGAAATTTCAACACTAAATACGAAAAATCAATGTTCTAGCTAAAAACTTGAATAAAAAAGGACGGCAAACCCGAAATCGTCTAAGTGTGTGCATTCACTCCAAACAACCCAAAGTGTACTCCTCAATGCTCTAAGTACAAGGAACTTATTTATCTACAAAAAAATAACAAAATTTTTCAAAGACGGTAGTAGCTTCACACATCCTCTAAGGTAGCTCTTTCCCAAGTGGCCGCTAAGGTGGCTTTAACGCTTTTGAGGTGGTATCTCTTTCTACCGGAGTAGTAGCTTTCACTCATCCTATGAGATAGCTCTTTTTTTCATTAGGGCATAACTAGTATCCGACTTATGAGAGTAGCTTTATACTTCATAGGTAGTAGCTCTTTCCACCCAACAACCACAAATAAACAATAAAACTATTTTGTTCCTTCTTTTCAATTTTTCCATTTTTTTCAGAATTAACACAAGAAACAACTAAAACTAGTCCCTTATACATCAAACATAAGTTTCCAAAAGAGTTCAAAGAGTGAGAAGTGCAACAAGTGTCACTCAGGCAAAAATTCCTAGAAATTCAAGCAAAAACTAGAGCATGAAAACATTCAATGTTAAAAAATCTCCTAAACTCAAGAATACAATCAATGCATTTAAGGTGAACTACCATTGGCTATGTGAGCATGTATATCAATCAAAACTAGTATAAAAGACATGCGTGCACTATGAAACTCCCCCCCCCCACACACACACACTTATATTATACATTGTCCCCAATGTACACATGCAAGCTCATTCATAATGTAAATCAATTAAATTCAGATGTGGGAGAAGCAATCAAAACAATACTCCCCTGACTCCTAGTGTTGCATTTGATGGAGCTAAGTCCTTGGGAATGTTGTTCCAACGGGTTGTGAAGCTCACACGGCCAAGTGCCAAAACACCTTGGCCGTGCCAATGACAAAGTCTCAATTCCCATAATGACAAGACCATCTGCACGCATACACAAGGGGCTTCAGTAAAGCTCAATAAAAACAAATATAACTCGAGTATATAAAAGATAAGACAATGAATACAACTCGAGATACAAAATGAAAATAAACTCAGAAGGAAAATCCTTTCTGAGTATACATGTCCAAAATAAAATGCGAAAGTAAAAGACGAGGAAAATAAAATCAATTGTTGATGCCGCGCTCTGGATCCTCTGCTGCTACTGGTGCTAGATCAAGGGGTGCTGTTGGAGGTGGTAAAGGAGATGCTGGAGGGGCTGGGGGTCTGCTTCTCAATAGCTGTCATAAAAGTCGAAACGGGCCATCATATCAACATACTGTGTTGACTGTATCGACCGCATCTCGATGATCTCAGACCGCAATACACTCACAGTGCTCTTGAGCCTCTCTATACGATCATAAGCTCCTTAAAGGGTACCTGGACACCCTAAGGTCTCGGTCGCCGTCGGTACGGAACCCTCCGCTGCATCCCTGCTGCCCTCAGCGCTCGCAGTGGTGGAAGTTGCTAAAATGTAAGCTCCAGGCCAATATCTGTGCACCACTCCCATCATCTTGAGAGTATCGAGTCCAAGAGGAGAGGGAATAACTGTCTGATCAGTATCCCGAAGAGCATCACCGAGACCCATCCCCAGAATAAGTCTAATAATGTAGGGACCAACAAATAATACTCTTATTCTACCGTTCAGGCCCTAGTATCGCATGTAATCTGCCACAACATGCCCCAGATGAATAGGTACAGACATAGCCATGGAATCTAGATAAAGTAAACTCTGTCGGCTTAAAGTACTAGTGTTATCACCTCGGCCATCCACAGATCTACTAATGACAGCGAATAAATATCTGTAGCTCAGCCGAGATAGACATGTGGCCTTGGATACTCCCGGTTCATGCTGCCCCTATCCGCACAAGACCTGGTAAGCCTACTGTGGGCTCAAGGTGCCAAGGTAATCTGTTGGCAAGTGACTATACTCCTCGGTTTCTGTGTATGTCTCATCATACAAGCCTATGCGAACCGAAAATTCGGTGATACTCATGGCAGATTGATGTCCAAACACTCTAAACTGTATGCCATCAGTGATGTCAAAACTCCCATACTACTGCACAAACTCAAAAGATGCCAGCACCTCCCTTCTTGCCTCCTCGAGTGTGGTGCCATTCCTGTGATAAATGAGGAAGAAATGATCAAATAAACTCAGAAACAACATACTACAAAATTCCACACGGGCCTGTGGAAATTACCCACGCCCATATGGATCTGCGGGGTGTGAAAACCGCACGGTTATGCACCAATTCTCCAAAAATGCAACTTAAAACTGCCCCTAAGGGCTTCCTAAATATGCATAAGACATTATATTATGAAAATTGGCACAACTCAAGATCTTTAATCCAATAAAAACAAGGATTTGCAAAGAAGAGAGGATAAAAAGCGTTACCGATGAAATAGATGATAATACTTCGAAAATCGGCACGAAATGTGAAGAAAAATCCTCCAAAACAGCAGTGAAGTGCGGGAAGTTGATCAGGAGTGATTTTCAGGTGATTAGAGATGAAGAAGAAGAGGATCCACAAAGATTTTAAAGAAAAACTCGCGTCTCTTCGAATTCTGCGCATCCACACGGTCGTGCGAAAATTACCCATGCCCTTGCGCCTCCACAGGAAAGCTTCACAAGGGCAGGTGCACGCCCCTGTGTGCTCTCGGGAAAACACTCATTGCCTCTGAATGTAAATACACAGCCGTGTGAGAAATACCCATGCCCGACCCACAGGGGCAGTCACACGCCCCTGTGGCTGCTCTGGACATCCCTAAAAAATTGCTAAGTGTTCCGCACGCCCCTGTAGAAATTCTGCACGGGCGTGGGCATTCACAAGCCCAACTCACAGGAGTAAGCGCATGCCCCTGTGACTTCTCGGGATACAGAGAGCTCCTCTGTTGAGATTCGCACGGGCGTGTGTTTTCTCTGGATGTCTTAGAAAATTATGCAGGCTTTGTAGAAAATTTTTGAACATGTTTACACACTTAGAGCCTGGCCCAATATGCAATTTATACCAGTGAAAAACATGAGAAATAGCTCAAACGACCAAAACTTCGCCGAATTCACATGAAAACACACGATGAACATGAAAGCCCACGATAAAATCATAGCAAAAATATAAAACATCAAGACACCAACACTCAACAATTTATTCAAGCAACACTAAACTACCAAATTAAGAAAATAGTAAACACTTGGGTTGCCTCCCAAGAAGCGCTTGTTTAACGTCACTTAGCTTGACGTACCTTATCTTACCTCACGTGGGCTCATAGATTAAAGTTGCCTTCTTACCCATTGCTTGGAAACATGATGAGCAAAATCTCTTGAAGGTAGAGGATGAATTGTCGGGCTTGGGACCACCTAGCAATGATTCACCCAATTTGTTCGGTTCACGCACGTCTCCAACAGCCTTGGAGCGTTTCCGGTGGCATCTCCTAGCCCTCTTCAATTTCTAGAGCACCTTCTTCAAGATCCCCGGGGTAGATGGTACTTCTTCCATCGAACCAAGCATCATTACTTCTTCATTGTCCTCCTCTTGGTCGAACAAACCTTCGTATGGATTCGGATTGAACATTTCCTGCATGTATTCATCAACAATCTCATCAGTAGCATCTAGAAAATACAAAGTATTATCAAAATCAAGAGAATGCCACATTGCTTCAGCAAGGCGGTATGTGAGCTTGTCATCTCCAACTCTCAAAGTTAGCTTTCCGCCGTTCATGTCAATCAATGCTTTGGAAGTCCGCAAAAACGGCCTTCCAAGTATGAAGGGTACATCCGTATCCTCATCTACGTCAAGCACTATGAAGTCTACAGGAAATATATACTTGTCCACCTTGACAAGCACATTTTCGATGATACCCCTCGGATGCCTCACCGTTTGATCTACCAATTGCAAAGTCATCCGAGTACGCCTAGGCTCGCCCAAGCCTAGCTTTTGAAAGAAGGTGTATGGCATGACGTTGATACTGGCCCCTGAGTCCGGCAATGCCATTTCTTCACCTAGATTGCTAATATTACACGGAATGATGAAGCTTCCCGGGTCTTTCTTCTTGTTCGGCATGTTCTTTTGCAAAACCGCCGAGCAAGATGCATCTAAAATCATTGAAGCACTCTCCTCTAACTTCCTTTTGTTAGTTAACAAGTCTTTCAACAATTTTGCATACTTAGGCATTTGAGCCAATGCCTCAACAAAAGAAATATTAAGGTGGAGTTGTTTGAACAAACTCATGAACTTCTTATACTGTTCATCCACTTGGTCATTCTTCAATCTAGAGGGATAAGGGATTCTTGGCTTCAAAGGTGGGGGTTCCACCTCCTCTCTTTGCTTGCTCCCTTGTCAACCTCTATAACCTCGGGTGCGTGTTTAATTGGCTTCTCACTCGGAAACTTGCCCTCAACCTCATGACCACTTCTCAAAGTGATCGCCTTCACATGCTCTCTAAGGTTGACCTCGGTCTAACTCGGTAAGCTTCTATGTGGCCTTTTCGATAAAGACTTCACAATCTGCCCACTTGACTTTCAAGATTATGCAAAGAGGTGGTATGGTTGCGAAGTGTAGCCTCAACAGATTGAAATCTTGTATCTGACGATTGTATAAACCTACTTAAGGCCTTCTCCAAATCGTTCATTCGGGTCACCAAACCTGAAACTCTGGTTTCCATGTTTGGGGCTTGCTGTTGTTGTTGGAAACCTGGTGTCCCCATGGCCTTTTGTCGACCTTTATTGCTCCACGAGAAATTGGGATGACTCTTCCAACCCGGATTGTAAGTATTGTTGTATGGATTTCAATGATTCCTCATGCAATTACCCACAAAATCGACATTCTCATTAGATGATGCATCACCAATAGAGATCGGGCAATCGGAGGGAGCATGTCCTCCACCACACCCAGTACAAGTAGTCACGGCCGCCACTCTATTCAAAGTTAGAAGATCTAACTTCTTACTCAATGATTCCACTTGAGCTGCCAATAAGGTTACTGCATCTATCTCTTGGAGACCGGCTACCTTTTTCTTCTCCATGGCATTCCATTAGTAGCTGTTTAACCCCATTTCTTCAACTAATTGACGAGTCTCACTGGGGATCTCGCTACCTAAGGTACCACCTGCTGCTGCATCCAAGAGTTGCCTTGTACTCGGATTCAGACTGCTGTAAAAGGTCTGTACAATCATCCACTCCGGGAATCCGTGTTGCGGGCACTTTCTCAGGAGCTCCTTGAACCTTTCCCACGTCTCAAATATAGACTCAAATTCCAATTATACAAAGGATGAGATCTCATTCCTAAGCTTTGCAGATTTTCCGGGAGGGAAATAATGGCCAAGAAAAGCTTCTACCATCTCCTCCCATGTGGTAATTGATGCTGTAGGTAATGAGTGTAGCCACTGCTTCGCTCTCCCTTTCAAAGAAAATGGTAAGGCTCTCAACTTGATGGCATCATCCGTTATCACATTTATCTTCTGCATATCACACACCTCGAGAAAGTTCTCTATATGACTGTTTAGATCCTCATCGGCCAAACAATTAAACTGTGCGGATTGCTGCAACATGTGGATGAATGCCGGCTTCAGCTCGAAGTTTTGAGCTGTAATCAGGGGACGCACAATGCTCGATTGTGTCCCCCATACTTAAGGTCTAGCATAATCAAATAATGTCCGCTGCTACTCATTCAGTTCTGCCATGTTTAAAGATTCTTATAGTTCCAAATCAACTAGATTAGACTATTCTTGCACAGGTTCTTTCCTTTTTTTTCTCAATGTACGTTCAAGCTCGGGATCTCCTTCAATCAGTATGGAGGGGTTCCCTCAGGTCATAACTTGGAGCTGCAGCCAAAAAGAATGAAAAAGAAATTAGAACGATGATAGAAAATAATATATGAAATATAATGAATGAATAGCTAAGAAAACAAAGTGCAAAGTATCTCTAAGTGCCTACTCCCCGGCAACGGCGCCAAAAACTAGGCACGCCCGTATATGCATGTAAACCGCAAGTGCACGGGTGTCAAAGTAATAATCCCAGATGAGTTGGTATCGTATCCACAGAGAGTAGGGAATAAAGCCACTTGAGTTGTTTCTTAGCTAATGTGGAAGATGAATAGTGATGAGTATGACAAAATATGAAATAACGAAAATAAAAACAACAATATATAAGGCACAAGTAAAGGAGAAGGTAAGGTAATCGATAAAGATGGAGTACCTAGATACTGATCCGCTAGGATAATCGTTTCAAGTGCAAGAACCCTCTATTATACTTCCTAATCGATACAACAATGAGTCGTGATAATCCTTAATTACATAAACCCAAATCTAAGGTCAACCATGCCTAAGTCTATACATGTCCCAGAGGACAGGTTGAATAACCTCTCAACCTCGCACTCGCATAGAATTGCAATGAGCTCTAGGGATTCCAAGTGATAAACCCTATTCCTATGTATAGACCTAACCCTTTTGTCTAGGTGGAAGATCCCTAGCCACAATTAAGCCCTAGGTGCTAAAATCACCTCAACGCTTCACTTCATTGCACTCACAACTAAGCCCCAGCGGAAGGTTATCCCTTAGCCCATTCACTCTACTATGCCCACAAAGAACTCTTAGAACGTGGATGTAGGATAGATCACACCGGAAAGGAAAGGGGACGCTCCGCTACCTCTCAACTCACCCTCTCAACCCTCTCCAATCTAGCTTTGTCTAACTCTCATGGTGTGTCACTCACTCATAAGAGTTACCAACAAGAACTCTCAACACTAGTGTAACTCTAGGGGAGTATTCAGACAATCAAGCATACAAGATTGAAACTCACAATAAACATCAATTAATTGAAAGCATAATAAAGAGATTCAATGAAACGAATACATCCTAGGGTTCACAAATACTCAAATACCAACTAGGGGTTTAGCTCTCCATAGAGCTAGATACAATCAATGAAATCGAATGTAAAATCAAGGCATCCATAGAAAACCACCTCATTAGTCATGATGATGGTCTTGTGGAGAGTCCTCTACTCATCGCAAGGGTCCCTTTGTCCGGCCTAGGATACACCTCACAGGATCGGTGCCGAAGAAGGCTCTGCCACTAACCTTCTTCCAAACGGTGCGCGATGTCAGAGCCGTATGACCTCTCCAAAGCCCTAGCCAATACCTCTCAAAACCCTAGCCTCCACCCTCTCTCATGTTGGGGAAAAGATGGAGAAAAGAATGCTGAAATCGGGGCTGAAATTGGCTTTTAAAGGGCTGGAATCGGGAATCCACACGCCCCTGTGAGCGCCCCTGTGGATTTTTCACACGGGCGTGTGGAAGTTCCACATGCCCATATGGATTCTTTGTTTTTCTGTTTTCTCGGCAGGCTGTGAATAGTACTGGTATAGTATTCTTGCTACAATGCTCTACTACAGTACCGGCCCAAAATACTCCCGAATCCATGATTTCATCGAGGTAACACAAACGGTCATACGTTTAGGTCGTGGATCACTTTGCTTCTTCAATAGCGGACATGTTGGTGCTGATCTTGTTCTATATGCACAAGTCGGAATGCTTGAATGTGACTACCCTTGTACCCTTCCAAATAGTTGTGCTAACTCAAATACGAGGAGGTGGACACACATTCCCGCATCTTGAACCTGACCTACATTGGTGCATTGTGACCCACATTGGCTTCTTTCTCTCATAATCGGTCTCACAACCCTACCTGCATGAAAGTAACATAAATACACACATATTAGTGTTAAAACCCGAGAAAAGTAATGCTCAACACAAGGAAAGAACACTTCGTATTCTTATTGCACAAGCACTTATCAAGGGTTTCCCACACCTTTAGTGTTTAGTAAATCCTAGTGGCATGCATTCTCCATCTTGAGGGTTTCCCACACCTTTGTGTTAAATAATCTTAGTCTTAATGCCTCGGTTGTTTTGGTTATTTCCTTCTAGGTGGTAAAGCTTTGAGCAAGAGTAAAAAGTCGGTGGGGAACTAACACCTAGCTCATTAAGTTTTTTAGTGGGGTTTTCCGATTTCATGGACTATACTATCATGCATGTTTTCAATATATTTGAGTTATATTTGCTTTTGAATATTTCTCATGACTTTGAAATCATTGACACGTATTAGTAGTATTAGTAGTACAATTCTTAGTTATCTAATCAAAATTAATGGATGTGATGAAATGTACTAATTGCAAGAATATTAATAAGCAAGCAAACGGGCAGGATAGAAAGTAAAAGAGATCTCAATTAATAAAGGTGAGGTACCCGGACAATGTTCTCCCTAGGATCTAACATGAAGCTCGAGATTTTCTAAATGCTTCTAAATCGAATCTAATGAGTCGAGTTAATCCAAAAACAATTGGCCCTTGCCTCCAAGCCACCGGTACTAGTCCACTACAATGTCCTAGTGGAGAAATTGCTCAATCTCAACACCTCACATCCCATATGACTATAATAAGCTCTAGGGATACCTAAGAGTGAAACCGATTCCTAAAGATAAATCTAGCCCTATTTCTAGGCCAAAGATCCCTAACCCCCTACAAGGTCCCAGCGGAGAAATCTCTCAATCTCACATCTCACACCAAATATGGTTGCATAGAGTCTATGGAATACGAAGATAGGGAACACTCATCAGAAGAGAAAAGGGACACTCCACTATCTTATGACTCACCCTCTCAACCTTCTTTAACCTTGGAGTTCTAACTCTAATGGTGATCTCTCTCTCATCAAAGTAACAAATCATGCATAGGAAATCAATAACAAGGATCAAACAAACATGCAAGCCTTGGGAACATACGATTAAAACTCAAATCAACTCAGAATTAATAGAAACATAAAGCAAATCATTACAAAAGACAAGATCCGAGGGTTCACATTTCCAAATACCTACTAAGGTTTAGCCCTCTATGGGGCAAGTTACAAAACAATGATTAATACAATGAATAACAATGTAAACAATAGAGAAAAACCGCCTTGAATTCGTGATGATGGCCTTGATGGGTCGCTCAACGTCTTAAAGAATCCTCCACCAAAGCTAGATTGCTGAAGGCTCCCTCGATGCTATGACGGAGAGAAGATAGATCAAAGTTGGTGAAGAATGGCCCCCAATATTGCCAAAGACCTCCTCTAAAACCTAGCTACTTTGCCCTCTAAGTGCTAGCAAAAAACCATGTAAAAAGTCTGCAAAGAATAGGGCAAACAGCCTATTTATAGTCACAAAGAGCGGCTGTCACGTGCCTTCACATGCCCGTGTGGATTTTTTCACGTGCTCGTATGGCCTGCAGGAATTTCCAGAAAGTCTTGTGGAATTTCCACGCGGTCTTATGAACAGTAATTTAGCTACAGTACTACTACAATGCTCTTCATAACCTCGGTCCAAATACTCTTTTCTTCAATTACTCATTCTTGAAAGGGCTTGCATTCTTCATAAAGAGAAGGAACATGAAGATGTGATTGCCTTTGTGCCCTTCCAACTAGTAAATTGGCTTGAATCTCCTTGAAAGTTGGCACACATCTCCCCGTTCATGAATTACTCTCATGTCTTGGTCTTTGAATTGAACTAGGAATCCCAACATTGTGTCTTTATAGCCTATATTTGCTTCTTTTTGACCCTTAAAGGCATTCACAACCTAATTGCACAAAAGAACACCATATACACAATATGAGACATAAACCATTGTAAAAATGATGCCTAATGCATGTAAAACATATAGAAAAATATGTCTAATCAAGCACTTATCAATGATGCTTGAATTTAAATGAGTTATTGAGAATATTTGCAAGTATATTAATGGTGTTAAAAAGCTTGGTTCTTAAATTACCTCTTCAAGGAAATTATTGAGATTCATGCTTACACTAGTTAAAAGTTTCTTGAAATATTATTCATGATTCTTTATAAGATCACCTTGTATTTGGATGAGTTTATGAAAATGTATGCCAATTTATGTTGCTCGTGTTTTAGAACTTTGATCTTGAAATGTATTTTTGAAGAACTATCTTTCAAGTTCTATTATTAATGTTTATGCTTTAAAAAGTTATCTACAATTCTTAAAAGTGTTATTTGACCTTTAGTGAACTCATTGCAATACTTGTGAGTGTATATTATTTGGATTTGTAAGAAATTAACTTTCTTGTAATGTGCAACTAAATACTGAAGATAACTTTCATTTTTTATATGTAAATGTTTATGGCTATGTTGATATTTTGAGACTAAAAAGAATTGTGAAGCTTTGTAAACCTATCTTTCTTTTGCCAAATGCTTTTGAGAAAAGAGTCCTTCATTTCATGAAATGCTTCCTATGGTATTTTAGAACCATGTTTGGATCATGATTGAGCTTATTTACAGAGTTTAAAAAAGCATCGTACTTGTGTTTGAAAACTTTATCATTGAATCATATATTCCAAAGTGATGGTTTTCATGAAACTTGACACTCATGTTATGATATTAAATAAGTTTATGCAAACTAATTATGAAACACATTTTGTGTTATTGATGATGTTATACATGGAATGCACATTCAATCTTTGACTTCAAATGATACTTCCTTGAGGAAAAGGTTTTTTTTAAGCTGTTTCACTTCTGGAGTGGGAGTTGATTTTGCGAAAATTTGTGTAATCATATAAAGATCTTTACAATCATGTTGATTTATCCACTGGGCCTACAAGTAGTATTATGTTTATTTGTTTTGATGGTGACAATGGAGTTGAGCTCCGGTACTTACTGCAGTAAGAGATAGAGTTTCCACCGGCCGACCTACTAGAGGTGGTGTGGTAAACTCAATTGAGGATACCGCCCTTTTGGGAGGCACGTAGAGAACCTAAAAGGAGTTTATTATTAAGTTGTTTGAAGTCACCACACGAGGTTTTCCAACGGCCAACACCAAGAGATGTGTATCTTGGTGTCTCCAGACTGAACCGAGGCCACAGTTAGGGATAGAGGATTTTGAAGGCTATTTATTATGTTGTCAATTATTGACTTATCTATTCCTTAAAATACTATTTTGTTGAGTTATTGAAAAGAAAGGAAGATTTTTTAATTGCAATGGGTTTTAAATCATTGATGTTTTAAGAAGGTTATTATTGATTTTAAATTATTTATGCAAACCTAAATTCTTGTTTCATAGTTCTTACTTATACTATCCTTGTTATTGTTGAACTTTTGAAAAATTTAACAAGTTAGAATTATTAAACCTTGTGTTATGCAATTTCTTGGTTTTTTTTAACTGTGGAAAGAAAATGATTTTAGTATGCTATTCATGTTTTTTCATTAAACAATGATTTTTTGAGTTGTTTGGAAAAATGATGTTTATTTGAGTTAGAATCTGGCTTGACATATTGTTAACATAAAAATGCTTTTACTAGTGTACATCATTGATGGACGTTATGAGGTGGTATGAAAATATGCAAATATAAATATGTGAATATGCAAGTAATATCTCAATTGGTCCGTTAATACCGCAAATGTACGGGTCATTAAGTAATATCTCATGGGTGAGCACAAGGGGTCATATTTCCCTAGGAACGGCGTGAGGGTCTTATTACTTCCTTTGCACTTAATCAATAGCCTCACGTTTGTTTACTCCAAGCCTTCATCAACAAATGCATCCGTGATCTACTTTTAGTTCCTTTCTTCCAAAATTTTCTCCACAACTGTATATGCACAAAAGAAACACATATGCACATGAATAAGTGATAAAATCTTAGAAGAGTAATGCTCAATGTAAGAAAAAAATACTTCGTATTACTTATACACAAGCACATATCACTAATAGGGAAGTAGTCATGTGCTAGCTAGAAATCATAATAAAGGAAGTAAATATGAATATATCTAACAAGATAATAACTCACAAACCAATGCAAGTAAGGAGTTGCTCTTCTTGGAGAGTTAGGGAACAAAATCATATGGGAGAAAAATACTCGCACACATAGAATGATCAAATTTATAAACATGTTATGTGATATAAACTCTATAAACTATATTTGGAGCTTCAACCTATTTAATAGGGGAGAAAAAATCTCTAGAGATGGCGAAGCTTACCTGATAAGTGCCTGTGTATTAGAAATATGAAGTGCTTGTGCATTACTTTTTCTCAGATTTTATCACCCATGCATGTGTATTTGTGTCTTTTTGTTCATTTACGGTTATAGAGACAATTGTGGAAGAAAGGAACAAAAAGTAGGTCGTGGATGCATATTGTTGATGAAGTCTTGGATTGAACAAACGTGAAGACACAAAGTGTGCTCAAAGGCATGTGAGTGTGTGCCAACCTCCATTGTGCTCGAGCGAACATATAAATTGGAGGGGCACAAAGACAGTCACACTCATGTGTGCCCATTCATGTGGCCTCAATGAAAAGTGGGGATTCAGGAGTATTTTTGGCGAAGTTGACAAGGTCCCCTTGCGTATATCCCGCAAGTGCACGGATTTGTCAAAGTAATAATCCCGGGTGAGCGGGTATCGAATCCACAGGGAGTAGGGAATAAAAATACTTAATTTGATTCTTAGCTATGTAAAAGATCAATGATAATTAGTGTGATAATGATTCAATTCTCAACAATAAAAGCCACAAGTAAGAGAGCAAAAGTAAAGAAGGGGATAAGGCAATCGATAAAGATGGGGTACCCGGATAATGCTCCACCTAGGATAATTGTTTCAAGTGCAAGAACCCTCTATTATGCTTCCTAATCAATGCAATGGCGAGTCGTGGAAATCCTTAATTACACAGTCCCAAATCTAAGGTCAACTATGCCTAACTCTATACATGTCCCGGAGGAGAAATCGAACAATCTCAACACCTCGCACTCGCATAGAGTTGCAATGAGCTCTAGGGATTCCAAGTGATAAATCTCTTCCTAATTATAGACCTAACCATTTGGTCCAGGTGGAAGGTCCCTAACCACGATTAAGCCCTAGATACTAAGATCACCTCAACGCTTCACTCCGTTGCACGCGCAACTAAGCCCCAGCAGAGGGTCATCCTTAGACCATTCACTCTATTATGGCCGCAAAGAACTCAAGGAACGGAGGTAGAATCTATCATGCCGGAGGGGAAAGGGGACGCTCCTGTACCTCTCGACTCACCCTCTCAACCCTCTCCAACCTAGCTTTGTCTAACGCTCGTGGTGTGTCACTCACTCACAAGGTTACCAACAAGAACTCTCAACCTTAGTGTAACTCTAGGGGAAATGTTCATACAATCAAGCATTCAAGGTTGGAACTCACAACAAACATCAATTAATTGAAAGCATAATAAAGAGATTCAATGAAACAAATACATCCTAGGGTTCACAAATACCCTAGTACCCACTAGGGGTTTAGCTTTCCATGGAGCTAAGTACAATCAAAGAAATAGAATGTAAACGCAATGAATCCATAGAGAAACCCTCTCGATAGTCGTGTCAATGGTCTTGTGGAAAGTCCTCTACTCATCGTCCAAGGATTCCCTTGTCCGGTATAGGATACGCCTCGACGGAAGCTCCCCTACCAATCTTCTTCCAAAGGAATGACGATGTCAGAGCCGTAGAACCTCTCCAAAACCCTAGTCAATACCTCTCAAAACCCTAGCCGAAACCCTCTCTCAAGTTGGGGAAAAGATGGAGAAAAGAATACTAAAATCAGGGCTGATTCGGCTTTTAAATAAGGCTGGAATCGGGCGACTACACGGGCTTGGATGCTTCACGCGCCCGTGGGAAATTTCCACACGGGCGTGGGTAATTTCCACACGCCCGTGTGGATCCTCTAAACTCCTGTTTTCTGGGCCGACAGTGAACAGTGCTGCTACAGTACTTTCTACCACATTACTGCAGTGCTCTGCTACAGTACCCTGCCTGAATAGCTTCCCGAATCCATACTTTCATCGGAGTAACACAAACAGGCACACGTTCACGTCGTGGATCACTTGCATCTTCAATGATAGGCACGTTGGTGAAGCTCTTGTTCTATGTGCATAAGTCGGAATGCCCGAGTGTGACTGCCTTTGTGCCGCTCCAAATGGATGTACCAACTCGAATACGAGGAGGTTGGCACACACTCTAGCATCTCACATCGACCTATGTCTTCGCGTTTGAACCTTAGCAAGATTTCCTCCAAAATCGGTGCATTGTAATCCACATTGGCTTCTTTCCTTCATACTTGGCCTCACAACCCTACCTGCATAAAAGTAACATAAAAACACATATAGTAGTGTAAAAACTTGAGAAAAGTAATGCTCAACATAAGGAATGAACGCTTCGCATCCATATCGCACAAGCACTTATCAAACTCCCCCACACTTAAGCTTTTGCTTGTTATCAAGCAAAAATTAAAACGTTATGTGCATCAATAAAGAAAATATTGGAAGTGCTTGGTATTAGGTTCACCAAAGTATACAAAGAGAGCATTCTACAAGTGAGGGAAATTTCAACACTAAATATGAAAAATTGAAACTCTAGTTAAAAACTAGAATAAAAAAGGACAACAAACCCGAAATCGTGAAAGTGTGTTAATTCACTCAAGTCAACCCAAGGTATACACCTGAAAGCTCTAAGTATAAGGGACTTATTTATCTACACAAGTGACAACAATTTCAAAGATGGTAGTAGCTTCACACATCCTCTAATGTAGCCCTTTTCAAAGCGGCCGCTAAGGTGGCTTTCACACTTTCGAGGTGGTAACTCTTTCTACCGGAGTGGTAGATTTCACTCATCCTATGAGATAGCTCTTTCTCTCATTAGGGCATACCTAGTATCCGAATTATGAGAGTAGCTTCATACTTCATAGGTGGTAGCTCTTTCCACACAAGAAACAACTATAACTAGTCCCTTTAACATCAAACTTGAGTTTCCAACAGAGTTTAGAAAGTGAGTAGTGCACTAAGTGTAAATCGGGCAAAAAATTCCTAGAAATTCAAGCAAAAACTAGAGCATGAAAAATATTCAATGTTAAAAAATTCTCCTAAACTCAAGAATACAATCCTTGCAACTAAGATGAACCGCCACCATTGGCTATGTGAGCATATAACAATCAAGAACAGTAGAAAAGATGTGTGCACTATGAAACTCCCCCCCACACTGAAGTTGTACATTGTCCTCAATGTACACATGAATGCTCACTCAAAATGTATATCATTCAAAAGCAAATGTGGGAGAAGCAATCAAAACAATACTCCCCTGACTCCTAGTGTTGCGTTTGATGAAGCTAATTCCATGGAAGTAGTGTTCCGATAGGTTGAGAGGCTCACACGGCCAAGTGCCTCAGCACCTTAGCCGTGCCCATGACTAAGTTTCAATTCCCAAGAAGACAAGACCATCTGCATCCATACACGAGGGGGTTCAGTGAAGCTCAACAAAAACAAAATAAATCGAGTGTATATGAAAGATAAATCAATGATTACAACTCGATGATGCAAAATGAACATAAACTCAGAAGGAGAATCCTTTCTGAGTGAACAAGTCTAAAATAAAATACAAAGAAAGTAAAAGAAAGTAAGAGTCAAATGTCGTTGTCGCGCTCGAGCTCTGGTGCTGCTGCTGCTGCTGGTGAAGCATATGGTGGGTCTACCGGTGCCGGGGTAGGGGATGAGGGTGCAGTGGATGTCGAGGGAGACTGAGGAGTCCTCGGCTGTAAGATAAATGATGAAGCGATGTCTAGCTTTAAGATCTCCTGTAATACGTCGAAGCGTGCCATGAATTCTGTGTACTGATCGTCTTGCACGGTCTTGGTCTCGGAAACCTCTGCCCGCACCGCTCCTAAAGCATTCTCAAGCCTCTCAAAATGATCATGGGTTTGAGATGGTGTAACTGAATGTACGGGGGGTATGTTCTCCGCCGCTGGAGGCGCCTCAGTCTCCATTGGTGCTACCTGAGGCTCATCACCGTTATCCTCGAATTGTATATTCAGCACATAAACACCATTTGGATATTTACGGATCAAACCCATTAGTCTCATTGTCTCTAACCCCAATGATGCTGGTATAATTGTTTTCTCAGCTCTGCTAATTGCGTCTCGTAGACCCATCCCCATACTGAGTCTAGTAATGTATGGACCCAAGAAAATGACACCTAGTCTGGGATACTATCCTTGATGCTTCAAATACTCCGCTAAAATGTGTCCCAGATGGACCGGCTCGTTCCGTACCATAGAGTATAAGCACAGAAGTTCTTGTTTGTTTATGACTCCCGTGCTATCACCACGACCATTCACTGACCTGCTTATGATTGCGTGAAGATATCTATAACTCGGTCGTGATAAACATGAGGCCTTAGACACTCCTGGTTCATATCGCCCCTTACCACATAATATTCTGTATACCTCCGTGGGCGATAAACCCAACATGTCAATTGGATGACTCTCATACTCCTCAGTCTCAGTATACTCCTCATCGTATAAACCAAGTCTAGTAGAAAACTGTGTGATGCTCATACTATGATGTTGCCCAAAAGCTCTGAACTGAATAGCGCCGACACTATCAAAATGAGTATAAGAACGGTCGAACTCAAATGAAGCAAGCACCTCCAAAGTGAGTGAACGGATAGCAGGGTCATGAATATTCAATATTTTGTGCCAACTTCCGAACAATAATAGTTTCTCGACCTCATCAGCCATGTCATCTGCTATTTGCACCTTCCTGAGTGACCCAACATCAGGGATTCGCGTCTGACCGAACTTAAGCTTCGTTAACCACTCAACCCGAGCTCGATGCTCAGGAAGTTTGAATTCCATGACTTCCGGCTCAAGGGCAGGCCCTCTAGGACGTTTAGCAACTACCTTCTTTGATCTCGTGGCCATACCTCCATGTATTAGAAAAGAAATTCAATTAATTTCTGCAGGAAAATAACAATGCACGGCCGTGCGGAAAATCCACACACCCGTGTACTTTCACGGGGTGTGGAAAATGCACGGCCTTTGCAGCCGTTCTTCCAGCTACACCCCATCTAACTCCCAGATCTTGTCAAAAACAAATCATAACCATTTTAGCAAGAAACCGATGTGTATTATCCCTTTAAATCGCATGTAATCAGCTAGACTCAAATGAAGTCGAACACGAGAAGAAATAAGGTCTTACCGATGAGTTGAAGCAAAAATCATCTACAATCCGCACAATGCACAATCAATCGACTCAAAGACAGCAAGAGGAGGTCAAAAGAATATCAGAAAATCATCTGTGTGCGACCAAGGGTCAGCTAAGGAACAAAGCGTAACTATTGTATTGTGAGAGCAGAGAGTCTTTTAATTCCTGGAGATCCACACGGGAGTGCAGCATAGCCCACGGCCGTGTGCCCTCAAACGAAGATCTCACAGGGGCAGACACATGCCCCTGTGGCTTTATTGGATATCCGAGAAAAAATACCAAGTAGTATACACGCCCGTGCGGGAATTTCACATGGGCGTGGACAGTCACATGCCCAATCCACAAAGGCAGCTGCACGCCCCTGTGTTTTCTCGGGATGGAGAGAACTCCTCTGCAAGGTTTCACACGGGCATGTGGAAATTACCCACGCCCGTGGATTGTTCACAAGGTCGCCCACAGGGGCGAGTCCACACCCCTGTGTGCTTTCGGGAAAAATTGCCCAACTCTGCAGGAATTCACACGCTCTGCGGAGATTACCCACGGCCGTGTGACAGTTGCATGGTCGTTCACAGGGGTAGTCGCACGCCCCTGTGCCTTCTCTGTATGAGCTCGCAGTGCAACCCCACAGGCGTATGGAAATTCCACACGCCCGTGTATTTTCTCTGGAAATCTGCAGGCCCTACAGTAAATTTTGGAACATGTTTACACACTCAGAGCCTGCCCTGTTATGCAAATTTTACTAGTGAAAAATATGAAATAGAGCTCAGACGACCAAACTTCACCCATTCCATATGAAAACACATGATGAATACTTAAGGCCAACAAGAAAATTTCAGCACAAGCATCTACAGTTCAAGACACCAACACTTAACAAATTATTCATACAAACAAACTAACTAGAGAATAAG
This sequence comes from Dioscorea cayenensis subsp. rotundata, assembly GCF_009730915.1. Lineage (NCBI taxonomy): Eukaryota > Viridiplantae > Streptophyta > Magnoliopsida > Dioscoreales > Dioscoreaceae > Dioscorea > Dioscorea cayenensis. The sequence goes on from NC_052489.1 coordinate 8,723,298, forward strand.
AAAACAGTAAACACTTGTGTTGCCTCACAAGAAGTGCTTGTTTAACGTCACTAAGCTTGACGTACCTTGTCTTACCTCATGGGGGTTCATTGAGGAAAAATACTTCTCTATTGTCACTGCAAATCTCTCCGCCATTGTATGGTTTCAGCCTATGTCCATTCACCTTGAATGTGCCCTTATCCGGATGGTTAATCTCAATGGCTCCATGGGGTGAAACTTCGGTTATGGTATACGGACCAGACCACCTTATTTTGAGTTTCCCCGGAAATAAACGTAGATGAGAGTTGAACAGTAACACCCGATCGCCTTCTTTGAAGTCCTTCAGCATCTTAATATGCTTATCATGCCACTTCTGAATTCTCTCCTTGTATATCCTTGCATTCTCATATGCCTTCATCCTCCATTCGTCTAACTCGTTGAGATGTAACATTTGTTGCTCTCCAGATTTGCGCAAGTCGAAATTCATCACTTTAATTGCCCAATATGCTTTGTGCTCTAGTTCTACCGGTAAATGGCAAGATTTTCCATACACTAAATTATAGGGAGTGGTCCTTATTGGGGTTTTGTATGCTGATCTATGAGCCCAAAGTGTGTCATCCAATCTTTCGGACCAATCTCGTTTCCCTTGTTCCACTGATTTGGTTAATATTCTCTTGAGCTCTCTATTTGTGACCTCCACTTGCCCACTTGTTTGCGGATGGTAAGGAGTAGCTAGACGATGATGAACCCCATAGCGTTTTAACACTTTCGCCAGTTGTGTATTACAAAAATGGGTTCCCCGATCGCTGATGATAATTCTTGGAGTTCCAAAGCGAGTGAATAGCTTCTTCAAAAACTTCACCACAGTTCATGCATCATTAGTTGGAAGAGCTTGGGCTTCCACCCACTTGGAAACATAGTCAGCTGCCACCAGAATGTATTGATTTCTATTGGAATTTGGAAATGGTACCATAAAATCAATTCCCCAAACATCAAATACCTCGCAAAAATGGATGGGATTTTGAGGCATCTCGTCCCTTCGTGATAAATTTCCAGCCTTTTGACAACTATCACACCGTAAAACGAACTGATGAACATCTTGGAATAAGGTTGGCCAATAGAACCCAGTGGCTAAAACCTTCTCTGTAGTTCGACTTGAAGCATAATGCCCCCCCACTGGGCCTGAGTGACAATACGCAATGATGTTCCAACCTTCCTCCCTAGAAATGCACCTTCGAACCACCTGATCTGCACAAATACGAAACATGTAAGGATCTTCACAGAAAAAGTTCTTAAGGTCACTGAAAAATTTCTTCTTCTGCTGAAAGCTTAAACTCTCCTTCAATACCAGTCCTGATAGATAATTTGCAAAATCTACAAACCATGGAACATCTTTCGATTCTAATTCCTGTACCGCATACAAGTGCTCTTCAGGGAAAAAATCATTAATTTCCTTGCTTTCCGGTTCTTGCCTTTCACAATCTTCTAATCTCGACAAATGATCTGCAACCACATTCTCTGTCCCTTTTTTATCCTTTATTTCCATGTCAAATTCTTGCAATAATAATATCCACCGAATCAATCTTGGCTTCGCATCTGCCTTGTTCATGAGATAACGGAGTGCAGAGTGATCTGTGAACAGTGTGACATTAGATAGGATGAGATATGGTCTGAATTTATCAAAAGCAAACACCACTGCTAATAATTCCTTTTCAGTAGTGGTGTAGTTCTGTTATGCACTTGTGAGAGTCTTGCTAGCGTAATAGATTGGTTGAAATTGCTTGCTTCTCCTCTGACCCAAGACCGCTCCCACTACATAATCACTAGCATCACACATTACTTCGAACGACTCATCCCACTTCGGTGTTGTCAGAATTGGTGCTTACACTAACTTTTCTTTCAGCGTATTAAATGCATTCAGACAGTCATTTCCAAAATCAAAAGCGGTATCCTTCTCCAAGAGTTTGGTTAATGGTTGGGAGATCTTCGAAAAGTCCTTCATGAACCTTTTATAAAAACCTGCATGACCCAAGAAACTGCGGATTCCTTTTACATTCATAGGCGGGGGAAGCTTTTCAATTATCTCAATTTTCACCTTATCCACCTCCATACCTGCCTGGGAAATCTTATGTCCAAGGACAATGCCCTCTTGTACCATAAAATGACACTTCTCCCAGTTGAGGACGAGATTCGTCTCTTCACATCACACTAAAACTCTTTCCAAATTATTTAAGCAAGCATCGAAAGAGTCCCCGAATACTGAAAAATCATCCATAAAAACTTCCATAATATCTTCGAGAAAGTCATCAAAAATGGTCATCATGCAGCGTTGGAATGTTGCAGGAGCGTTACACAGCCCGAAAGGCATTCTTCTGTAAGCAAAAGTACCATAAGGGCAAGTAAATGTGGTTTTCTTCTGATCTTCTGGAGCTATTGGGATTTGAAAGTATCCCGACATGCCATCAAGGAAACAGTAGAAATGATGCCCCGCTAGTCGTTCCAACATTTGGCTTATAAATGGCAAAGGAAAGTGATCTTTCCGAGTGACGTCATTCAGTCTCCTATAGTCAATGCAAACTCGCCAACCAGTAATTGTCCTAGTGGGGATTAACTCATTCTTTTCATTCTTCACCACTGTCATTCCTCCTTTTTTCGGGACAACTTGGGTTGGGCTCACCCACTTGCTATCTGATATGGGATAGATGATTCCCGCATTCAAAAGTTTTATTACTTCTGCCTTAACAACATCTTTCATATTCGGGTTCAATCTTCGCTGAGGTTGGATCACAGATTTATAGTCATCCTCCATTAGGATCTTATGAGTGCAGAATGATTGGTTTATACCCCTAATATCGGAGATTTTCCATGCAATAGCTGATTTGTGCTTTTTCAACATGCTAACCAGCTTATCCTTCTGCTTCGCAGAAAAGTTTGAAGCTACAATCACAGGGAGTTTAGAGTCCTCCATTAAGAATGCATATTCCAAAGGTGTTGGAAGTGTTTTAAGCTCAAGTTCTGGTGGTTCAACAATTGATGGGTGCAAGCCGCCCTTTTTCAATTTATCAATCTCCTCGAAATCATTTGCCTCATGTTCCCAGTTATTCTCCTCCTCTTCTAACTGGGTACCTATCTCTTTACAATCTGCAACAGATATCAACGCGTCCATTCCACATAGTTCTACTTTTGAAATAGCAATCCCAACTGAAAAGAGTTCCTGGCTCTGGTCGTGATAGGAAGAATCAAACTGAGCAAGTATTCTTTCTACACTTTCCTCCAACTGGTCACTCATTGACGCCGACGTGGATTCCTCAAACTGCTTTGTCACATTATCTAATTCACCGTTTTGCCCTTAAATCCTGGTGATGTACTCTTCAACAGATTTTTCTACTGGCTGTTGAGTTGTACACTGCTCATGGTGAGAAGAACACAGCATGTCATGCCATGCAATTGTTCGAACTTTCTGCTCCACGTGTTCAACCATTCTCATGATAGTGTCAAATGATTCAAACATGTTAATCATTTCCTACAATAAAAAGAATAAGGAAACGTCAGAACAATGATAGAATAAGAAGATAGGAAAAAGAAATCAGAGTAATGATAGAATAAGAAAATATGAAATAGAATATATGGTGAAATAGCTAAGAAAACAAAGTGCAAAGTATGTTTAAATGCCTAGCTCCCCGGCAACGGCGCCAAAAACTTGACAAGGTCCCCTTGCGTATATCCCGCAAGTGCACGGGTTTGTGGAAGTAATAATCCTGGGTGAGCGGGTGACACGTCCGAATATGCTTGTATGTACCACAAGTGCACGGGTGTCGAAGTAATAATTACCCCAGTGAGTGGGTAGTCGAATCCACAGGGAACAGGGCTACTAGTACTAACTTCTTCTCTGTTTTCGAACCTAATGATAAATGGAAAGGTGTGGTGATCTAATGTGCGAAGAAATGAATACCGGAGACAAATATGCAAGGGTTAAATGGATGGAGATCTCAATCAGTAAAAGTGGGGTATTCGGGCAATGCTCCCCCTAGGATTCAGGTATTAGGTACCGAATAAGCAAAGTGTTTCTATGATGAGTAAGTTAAGTCGTGGACATCCAAATATAATCAGATCCGGCCTCCCGATCACCGATACTAGTCCCCTACGAGGTCCCGGTGGAGAAATCGCTCAATCTCAACACCTCACACCACATATGACTGCAAAGCACTCTAGGGATTCCAAGAGGTGTATCCGATTCCTAAATATTGATCCAACCCTAATTCCCGGCGAAGGATCCTAACCCCCTACAAGGTCCCGGTGGAGAAATCTCTCAATCTCACGCCTCACACCAAATATGGTTACATAGAGCTTAGGGAACGGAGATAGAATACACTCAATCGGAAGGGATAGGGGACACTCCACTATCTCATGACTCACCCTCTCAACCCTCTTTAACCATGAAGTTCTAACTCTAATGGAGACCTCTCTCACATCAAAGTAACAAATCATGCAAATCCAATCAACCACAAGGATTAATTAAACAAGCAAGCAATGAGAATACAAGATTAAAACTTAATCAAACTCGGATTAAATAGAAACACTAAGCAAATCCACAAAAGATGAGAATCCTAGGGTTCACAAGCCCAAATACCCTCTAGGGTTTTAGCTCTCCATGGAGCAACATACAAAACACACCATCAATGAATAAAAATACATTAAAACCATAGAAATAAACCCCCTTATATATGAACTGATGGCCTTGATGGAGAGCTTCGACGTCTTGAAGGACCCACTCCGAAGCTAGGTTCACCGGTGGCTTCCTTGATGCTATGACGGAGGAGGAATCTATCAAAGTTGGTGACGAAGCGCCTCCAAAGCCGCAAAGACCTTCTCTCCAAACCCTAGCCGTCTCACCCCTCAAGAGCCGCACAAAAGATGAGAAAGAATAGGGCAAAACGGCTATTTATAGGCCTTAGATCGCGTCTGTCACGTGCTCTCACGCGCCCGTGTAGATTTTCCACGCGCCCGCGTGGGCTGCAGAAATTTCCACGCAACAGTACTGCTACAGTGACATTGCTACAGTTTTTTCACAAAACGCGATCCAATCACTCTTCTCTTGAGGCCACATGTCCGGGCACACGTCCATGTGGTAGGCTATAAAACTTTTCTTCATCGATGTATCTTTGAGAGGTCTTGCAATCTTCACAAAGAGAAGAAACATGAAGATGTGGCTGCCTTTGTGCCATTCCAACTAGTGAATTCACTTGAATCTTCTTGGAAGTTGGCACACATCTCCACGTTTATAAACTCCTCTCGTGTCTTGGTCATTGAATTGAACAAGAACTCCCAACATTATATCTTTATAGCCCATCTTTGCTTCCTTTTTACTCTTCAAGGCATTCACAACCTATATGCATAAAAGAACACCAAATACACAATATGAGACATTAACCACAGTAACAATGATGCTCAATGCATGTAAAACATATATAAAAATATGTCTACTCAAGCACTTATCAGCTGGTATCGAATCCACAGGGAGTAGGGAATAAAAATACTTAATTCAATTCTTAGCTATGTAAAAGATCAATGATAATGAGTGTGATAATGATTCAATTCTCAACAATAAAAGCCACAAGTAAGAGAGCAAAAGTAAAGAAGGGGATAAGGCAATCGATAAAGATGGGGTACCCGGATAATGCTCCGCCTAGGATAATTGTTTCAAGTGCAAGAAACCTCTATTATGCTTCCTAATCAATGCAATGGTGAGTCGTGGAAATCCTTAATTACACAGTCCCAAATCTAAAGTCAACTATGCCTAACTCTATACATGTCCCGGAGGAGAGAGTAGATAACCTCCCAATCTCGCACTCGAATAGAGTTGCAATGAACTCTAGGGATTCCAAGTGATAAATCTCTTCCATATTATAGACCTAACCCTTTGGTCCAGGTGGAAGGTCCCTAACCACAATTGAGCCTTAGATACTAAGATCACCTCAATGCTTCACTCCGTTGCACGCACAACTAAGCCCCAGCGGAAGTTCATCCCTTAGACCGTTCACTCTATTATAGCCGCAAAGAACTCGAGGAACGGAGGTAGAATCTATCACGCCGGAGGGGAAAGGGGACGCTCATGTACCTCTCGACTCACCCTCTCAACCCTCTCCAACCTAGCTTTGTCTAACGCTCGTAGTGTGTCACTCACCCACAAGGTTACCAACAAGAACTCTCAACCCTAGTGTCACTCTAGGGGAAATGTTCATACAATCAAGCATTCAAGGTTGGAACTCACAATAAACATCAATTTATTGAAAGCATAATAAAGAGGTTCAAAGAAACAAATACATCCTAGGGTTCACAATACCGGAGTACCCACTAGGGGTTTAGCTCTCCATGGAGCTAAGTACAATCAAAGAAATAGAATGTAAAAGCAATGAATCCATAAAGAAACCCCCTCGATGGTCATATCAATGGTCTTGTGGAGAGTCCTCTAATCGTCGTCCAAGGATTCCCTCGTCCAGTATAGGATACGCCTCGACGGAAGCTCCCCTACCAACCTTCTTCCTAAGGAATGACGATGTCGGAGCTGTAGAACCTGGCCAATACCCCTCGAATCCCTAGCCGAAGCCCTCTCTCAAGTTGGGGAAAAGATGGAAAAAGAATACTAAAATCAGGGCTGATTCGGCTTTTAAATAGGGTTGGAATCGGGCGACTACACGGGCATGGATGCTTCACGCGCCCGTGGGGAATTTTCACACGGGCGTGGGTAATTTCCACACGCCCATGTGGATCCTCTGAACTCCTATTTTCACGGCATCCTGTGAACAGTGCTGATACAGTACTTCCTGCCGTGTTTCTACAGTACTCTGCTACAGTATCCTGCCTGAATAGCTTCCCGAATCCATACTTTCATCGGAGTAACGCAAACGGGCACACGTTCACGTCGTGGATCACTTACATCTTCAATGATAGGCACATTGGTGAAGCTCTTGTTTTATGTGCATAAGTCGGAATGCCCGAGTGTGATTGCCTTTGTGCCCCTCCATATGGATGTGCCAACTCGAATACGAGGAGGTTGGCACACACTCTAGCATCTCACATCGACCTATGTCTTCGCGTTTGAACCTTAGCAAGATTTCCTCCAAAATCAGTGCATTGTAATCCACATTGGCTTTTTTCCTTCATACTTGGCCTCACAACCCTATTTGCATAAAAGTAACATAAAAACACATATATTAGTGTAAATACCTGAGAAAAGTAATGCTCAACATAAGGAATGAACGCTTCGCATCCATATCGCACAAGCACTTATCAGAAGTATTGTAGCAGTCTACAGTAGTAAAAATACTGTAGGAATTACTGTTTATAGCTCACAGCAAAACAACTTCTGGAGATTCACACGGGTGTGTGGAAATTTCACATGCCTGTGTGGATGCCCGATTCCAGCCCTATTTAAGCCACGATTTCAAATCCTATCGGGAATCCTATTCTCATCTTTTTCCTATCTTTGGAAGTTCTCGTGGCTAGGGTTTGGAGAGGCTTTGGGTAGGTCTTTGGAGTGGTTCTATGGCCTTCGATACTTTATTCCTTTGGAAGATATTTATTGGGGGAGCTTTCGTTAGCATTGATTTGGTGAGGTGTACCTTAGGCTTGACATGGAAACCTTTGGAGAGGATGAGGCTACTCCACAAGACCATCAATGCGAACTACGAGGTGGTTTTACTTATGGATTGCATGCTTTTACATTTGATTCATTATTGATTGTATCTTGCTCTGTGGAGAGCTAAACCCTTAGTGGGTGCTTGGACTTGTATACTCCAGGATGATTTTGTTTGATTGATCTTTCATTATGTTTCTTTAATTAATGTTTTTAATTGAGTTTCAATATTGAATATTTGTTGAATTGACTTTCCCTTAGAGTGACACTAGGATTAAGAGTCTGACATAGCCCTTCCGTGTTACCCGCAAGTGCACGGGTTTGTGGAAGCAATAAATCCCAGGTGAGTGGGTTATTATATCCGCAGGGAACAGTGAATAGAAACACAATGATTATTACTTAACTAAATAAAGATGAAACTATAATGGTATGGATAAAATCGATGTGAATGAGACTAAAGAAAATAAGAAAGAGAGGGACGATAAAATGAAAAGAAAGGCAATCGATAGAAAGTGGGGTCCTCGGATAATGCTCCCCCTAGGGTTATTGATTCAAGTGCAAGACCAACTATTATGTCCCTGACAACGCCCCTTGCGTGTGACCCGCAAGTGCACAAGTTTGTCGAGTAATAAATCCCAAGTGAGTGGGGTATCGTATCCACAGGGAGTAGTAGTAAAAATACTTAAATTGCTACTTAACAACATGAAAGTGAACAATGATAATGTTGATAAAATATAATGAAAACAAAGATAAAAAGAAACAAGAATGAAAGGCAAAGGTAAGTGAGAGGTAAGGCAATCGATAGAAATGGGGTACTCGGGCAATGCTCCCCCTAGGATTAACGTTTCAAGTACAAGACTAACTATTATACTTCCTAATCAATGCTCAATGAGTCATGGAAATCCTTAAGCACACGGTCCCAAATCTAAGGTCAACTGTGACTAACTCTACACTATGTCTCGGTGGAGAAATTGCTTAGTCTCAACACCTCACAGTGTGTAAAATTGCATGGGGTTCTAGGGAATCCAAGTGATAAACTCTCTTCCTATATATAAACCTAACCCTTTGGTCCAGGCGAAAGGCCCCTAGTCACAACTAAGCCCCAAACACTAGAGTCCCTTCAACGCTTCACTCTGTTGCTCGTGCAACTAAGCCCTAGCAGAGTTCATCCCCAAAACTTCACTCTATTATGACCACCAAGAACTCAAGGAAATAGAGGTAGGATAAATCACACCGGAGGAGAAAGGGGGCGCTCCACTGCCTCTCGACTCATCCTCTCAACCCTCTCCAATCAAGCAATGTCTAACCCTCGTAGTGTGTCACTCATCTACAATGGTTACCAAGATGGACTCTCAGCCCTAGTGTCACTCTGGGGGAGAAATCATTCCACAAGCACTCAAGATCGGAACTCAATTGAAACATCAATTAAGGAAAGCATAATAAAAGATCAATGAAACAATAACATCCTAGGGTTTATAAAATCCAAGTACTCACTAGGGGGTTTAGCTCTCCTTGGAGCATAATATAATCAATAATAAAATCGTGAGTAAAAACGAGTGTTCCATAAGAAAACCTCCTCGGTAGTTGTGTCGATGGTCTTGTAGAGTAGCCAAGTCTTCTCCAAAGGTCCCCTTGTCCGGCCTAGGACACACTTCGCCAGATCTATGCCGATGAAAGCTCCCCCAATAACCTTTTTCCAAGCAAATCGTGGTGTCGAATCCCTTAAACCACTATAAAGACTTGCCAAAAGCCTCTCTAATCCATAGTCGATGGCTTTCCAAATGATGGAGAAAAGTTTAAGAGAAGAAGAGAAAAAAATCACTAAAATCGGGCTGAATCGCGGCTTAAATAGGGCTGGAATTGGGGATCCACACTACCCTATTGATTCTTCCCATGGGCCTGTGGAATTTTCACACGGGCATTGAGAATTTCCACAAGCCCGTGTGGATTCTCATGAAATCTGTTTTCTGGCCAGCTATAAACAGGAATTGCTACAGTACTATGCTACAATACCTGCCAAAACACTCCCAATTCCATGCTTTTTAATCGAGGCAACATAAACAAGCACATGTTTATGTCGCAGATCGCACGTCTTCTTCAATCAAAAGCTTTATTGGAGGAGGTCTTGTTATTAATGCACAAGTCGGGATTCACAAATGTGACTACCTTTGTGCCCCTCCAACTCGTTATAGTGACTTGAATTCATGGAGGTTGCACACATTCACGTATCTTGGAGTCCCACTTGTGTCTTCACGTTTGTTCCTTCCAAGATTCCACCAAATAATGCGTTTAAGATCTACTTTTCGCTTCTTTTCTCAATACTTAGCTTAACAACACTACATGCGCAAAAGAACACAAATACACATGTATAAGAACTTAAACCTACTAAAACTAATGCTCAACATAAGGAAAGAACACTTTGCATTCTTATCACACAAGCACTTATCAAACTCCCCCACACTTAAGCTTTTGCTTGTTCTCAAGCAAAAATAACACATTGAAGCATAAAAGAAGGAAATATTGAAAGTGCTCAGCCTTAGGTTCACCAAAGCATGCAAGGAGAGCATTCTACAAGTAAGGGAAATTTCGATATTAAATACGAAAAATCAATGCTCTAGCTAAAAACTCGAATAAAAAAGAACAACAAGCGTGAAATCGTGTAAGTGTGTGTAAACTCACTCAATTCAACCCAAAGTATAATACTCAACGTTCTAAGTATAAGGGACTTATTTATTTACAAAACATAACAAAATAGAAAGATGGTAGTAGCTTCACACATCCTCTAAGGTAGCCATTTCCCAAGCGGCTGCTAAGGTGGCTTTCACACTTTCGAGGTGGTAGCTCTTTTTACCTAGGTGGTAGCTTTTACTCATCCCATGAGATAGCTCTTTCTCTGATTAGGGCATAACTAGTATCTAACTTATGAGAGTAGCTTCATATTTCATAGGTGGTAGCTCTTTCCACCCAAAATGCATAATTAAACAATATATCTATATTTATCTATTTTTTTTTCTTTTTTTTTGTCAATTTATTTTATGCAAAATAACACAAGAAAAAAAACTAATTAGTCCGTTAAACATTGAACTTGAGTTTCCAAAAGAGTTTCAAGAGTGAGTAGTGCAAAAGGTATCAATCGGGCGAAGATTCCTAGAAATTCAAGAACAAACTACAGCATGAAAACATTGAATGTTAAAATTTTCCTAAACTCAAGAGTACAATCATTGCAAGTAAGGTGAACCACCATTGGCTACGTGAACATGTATGTCAATCAAAATTTATGTAAAGGACATATGCAATGTGAACTCCCCCCCACACTTAAGATGTACATTGTCCTCAATGTACCATACAAGCACAATAGAAAATAAATCAATCAAGCATAAATGTGGAAGTGGCAATTGAAACAATACTCCCCTGACTCCTAGTGTTGCATTTGATGGAGCTAAATCCTTGGGAGTAAAGTTCCAATGGGTTGTGAAGCACACACGGCCCACATTGGCTGTATCCATGACTAGTTCTCATTACCCATACTGACAAGACCATCTGCACGCATACACAAGGGGTTCAGTGAAGCTCAACAAAAACTTCTTGAGTATACATAAAAGATAGAGCAATGAACTACAACTCTAGACAACAAAATGAAAATAAAAGACATACTCAGAAGGAAAATCCTTTCTGAGTAGTGCAAGTCTAACAACAATACAAAATAAGATAACAAGAAAGAAATAAAGAATAACACATCAAGCGTCGGTGTCACACTCTGGCTCTACTGCTACTGGTTAATCAAATGGAGCCGATGGATCTGGTGATGGTGAGGATGGTGGGGTTGTAGGGGTTCGAGGTCTCAGAACAAATGATAAGGCAACGTCTCACTCAAGAATCTGCTGTAATGTATCAAAACATACCATAAACTCTGTGTACTTCACGGCCTATGTAGCCCGAACCTCAGTGACCTCTATCCTTAGCACTCCCACCGCACTCTCAAGCCTCTCAAAATGATCATAGGCTTAAGACGGTGAAAACATGCATACTGGGGGTGGCTTCTCTACCGCAGGAGGTGCCTCAGTCTCCATCGGTGTTGGCTGGGGCTCGGGGGCGGCTGAGAAGCCTCAGCATCATTACCCTCATACTCGACTATCTCTAGAGCAGGTGTAATCAAAGCATATACTCCGGACTGGACCATGTGAACCATCCCCATCAGCCTCATCATCTCTATGCCCAGGGGAGTAGGTATACTCGCCTTCTCGGACCCTCGAATCGTTTCCAGGAGACCCATACTCATAACTAGTCTCGTAATATAGGGGCCCGAGAATATTACTCCTAATCTAACATATTGTCCCTGATGTGGTATATACTCTGCCAGGATGTGTCCAAGGTGGATGGGCGTGCCCTGAACCATCGAGTAGAGATATAGTAGCTCCTGCCGGCTCAAGACGCTGGTAATTCACCGACCTGCTCATAATGGCAAGCAAGTATCGATATGCAGGTCAAGAAAGGCATGTGGCCTTGGAAACCCTGGGCTCATACTAGCCCTCGCCGTATAACACTGCATACGCTCTCTACGAGGTCAAGGTGCCAGGATAATCTGTCGGTAGTTGACCATACTCCTAAGTGTCTGTACATGCCTAATTGATCGCCCACAACTGTACGGGATCGCCAAGTAATACCTTGTGAGTGGCACAGGGGTCGTAGTATTCCACGGGGCCAAGGAAGTATTATTACTCACTCTTCACCTATTATCTAGCCTACAATTCTTAGTATGAAGAACAAATGAAATAAAATAAAATAAACTAACTAATCTATGGCCAGGTAACTAGCACACAAATGTAAATAAACAAGGGAGTATCAAGCATGAGAAGGTAGTGTTTGGACAAGGAATCCACCTAGGGTTGTCATTAAGTCCCGAACTAGGATGAGTTAAAGGTGCATTGATGATAATTGAGACCAAGAGACCTTGTGAGTAGATTGGCCCCAATCTCTTGGTGACTAACCCCTGATCCCATATGAATGTCAATCGGAATCTCTTCCTGATTAACACACCTATGATCGCATTAAGTTCTTGGAGTTCTCTAATAGGAGTAAACCTACTATCCTTCGGCTTAAACCTAGCAATGGAGGGCTACCAACACCCGATCTCTCGGTGTGTAGGAACAAGTATCCCCTTTTCAATCTCACCTAGATCTAGTACACGTGAGTAGGTCACATCTACGCATACAACTCATAGTAGAATTATGGATCTCTCCATACATATAATTCTAGACATGAAAGCATGAAAGATTGAATCTCAAACAACCATCAAAATCAATGAAGAACAACATTCCAAGTTCATACACAAGATTAGCCATAGGGTTCATCCAAATCCAAACACAACAATGAGTTAATCCCTCATGACAAGGGACACTTAAACAACATACAAGGAAAAGAAAGACAATAAAGAAGCAAGAAAACCCCCTCTACGGTCTTGATCCCCTTGAATCGATGAATCCTTGAATGGTGATGTAATGGTGTCTTAGATCTTCACTCCAACTCCTTCTCCTATGCTCCTCTCCCTTTTGGTGATGATGCGTGCTCGTTTCTCCTAAGGATCATCACCGGGGGATGGCCGGAAGGCCTCATGATTGTGTGGTGGCGGCGGCCCAAGAGGTCAAGAAGAAGTCTCCTCCAAAAGTCCTCCAAGATCCCTAATATACCCTCCAAATGGCCTCCATCCCGAGTGCCACGCCACTCGCTATGGAGCTTAACATTGACACTATTTGGGGTAGGCAAACTCCATCAAGTAAATATCTTCTATTATAGCTACAGTGATCATCCCAGGCTCCATACCTGGCACCATTGAGGCCGTATGCCATGATTAGATTCCTGACTCAAAAACTCCCCAGGTGCTACAGTGGATGCTCATGCTATGGTGATGCCCAAATGCTCTAAACTGAATTGCGTTAAGGCTGTCGAGTCTCTCATAAGATCTATCAAACTCAAATGATGACAGAACTTCCAGAGTAAGCGCACGAATGGCTGGCTCCCTAATCTATAGTAATTGCCTCCAACCACCCAAAGAAACGAGATCCTCAAACTCATCCGCTAACTCATCTCCCTGCTATAAGTCCCGCAATATGCTTGTATCTGGGAAGCGAGTCTGTCCAAATTGAAGCTTTGATAAATGCCCAAACCGAGCCTGATGCTCGGGAAAAGCGAACTCAGTGCTCTCTGTCTCAGGGGACTGCTCTTTGGGATGTTTGTTGGCTGCAATCTTAGTCGTAGGTGCCATATCTATAAGAATTAAAAAGAAATCGATTAAATTGGCTAACAGGAACAATGTTGTAGGAATCCACATGCCCCTGTGGAAATTCCACACGCCCGTGTGGATCCATGGGGTGTGAAGAAACGTATGGGCGCACTCTAAAAACTCACAAATACAACATTATACCACTTTTAATTTCTTTCTAGGCATACATACCCCTTCTAATTGTGGAAATGAAGCAACATACACTAGTGTCGTCGATTAAAATCAAGAATTAACCAAAAAAAGAAAGGAAAAGGGTTTACCAATGAGCTGAAGATGAAACTTTCAAAATCGGTAGAAAAATCGAGTAAAACTCCTCAAAATCAACTGTCGAGGTCGGGAAAAGTGTTAGGAGTGTTCTCGAAGTAACTTGAGTTGTGAGGATGAAGAAGAGTGGAAAGATTTTTAAAGAAAATCCACAGCTCTTGCGTTCATGCTCATTCACACGGGCGTGCGGAAATGACCCACGCCAGTGCGCCTCCACAGAGGAGATTCACAGGGGCAGATGCACGCCCCTGTGCACTCTACAGAAAACACTCAAGTCTCTTTGAACGCATACACACGGGCGTGCGGAAAATACCCACGCCCATGTGCCCGACCCACAGGGGTATCCCCACACCCCTGTGGCTTCTCCGTCCAACCCGAGAAAACTCTAAGTCTTTCACACGCCCGTGCGAAAATTGCCCATGGCCGTGGACATGTACAGGGCCAGTTCACAGGGCCACTCGCATGCCCCTGTGTATTCTCAGGATGGAAGAGAGCTCCTCTGCAGAGATCCACACGAGCATATGGAAATTACCCGTGTTTGTGTGTTTATCATAGGGTCATCTACAAAGTCAAGTCCACGCCCTTGTGTCACCTCGGGAAAAATCTATAAGTCTCTACAGGAATACACACGCCCGTGCGGAAATTACCCATGGCCATCTGAATATTATAAGGTCATTCACAGGGGCGAGTCCATGTCCCTGTGCCTTCTCTGTATGAGCTCTTAGTAGAGACCCACATGTGTGTGGAAATTCCACACACCCGTGGATTTTCTCTGTATGCTTTGGAAAACTCTACAGGCTCTACAAAAAATTCCTGAACATGCAAACATACTCAGAGCCTGCCTTATCATGCAAAATATACCAGAGAAAAACACGAAACTGGCTCAAACGACCAACAACTTCACCATAGACACTAAAGCACATGATAACACCAACTCATCCACAATAAAATCACAGTAATGCATCAAAACACATAGACCCCAACACTCAACATTTTACTCATACAAACACTAAACTAACAACTAACAAAATAGTAGGTGCTTGGGTTGCCTCCCAAGAAGCGCTTGTTTAACGTCACTTACCTTGACGTACCTTGTCTTACCTCATGGGGGCTCATATATGAAGGTTTCCCTCATACCCATGACTTGGAAGCATGATGAACATAACCTCGTGAAGGTAGAAGGAGAGTTGTCGAGCTTGGTACCACTAAACAAGGGTTTATCCACCTTATTCTGTTCTTGCACATCCCCAATAGCCTTGGAGCATTTCTTGTGGCGTCATCTCGTCCACTTTATCTTTCAGAGCACCTTCTTCATGGTCCCGGGAGTAGATGGTACTTTCTCTTCTAGACTAAGCATCATTACTTCTTTGCTATCCACCTATTGGTCTAGCAACCCCTCGTATGGGTCCGGATTCAACATTTACTGCACATATTCATTGATTAGTTCATCATTAGTGTCAAGAAAATATAAAGTATCATCAAAGTCAAGAGAATGTCGCATGGCTTCAGCGAGGTGGTATGTGAGCTTGTCATCTCCAACCCTCAGTGTCAACTCCCCGCCATCCATGTCAATCAATGCCTTGGAAGTGCATAAGAATGGCCTCCCAAGTATCAAAGGAACATCTGCATCGTCATCGACATCCAACACTATGAAATCCACAGGAAATATGTACTTGTCCACCTTGACAAACGCATATTCAATGATGCCCCTCGGATGTCTCACCTTTTGGTCCGCCAATTGCAAAGTCATCCGAGTGGGCCTAGGCTTTCCTAAGCCTAACTTTTGAGAGAAAGAGTAAGGCATGACATTGATACTGGCCCCTGAGTTTGCCAATGCCATCTCGTCACCCAAGTTGATAATGTTGCACGGGATAATGAAACTTCCCGGGTCTTTCTTCTTGTTCGACATATTCTTTTGCAAAACTGGCAAACAAGAGGCATCTAAGATCACCGATGCACTCTCTTCTAACTTTCTCTTGTTGGGCAACAAATCTTTTAAGAACTTCGCATACCTAGGCATTTGGGATAATGCCTCAACAAAAGGAATGTTTATGTGTAATTGCTTAAACAAACCTAAAAATTTCTTGTACTGTTCATCATTTTTTTCTTTCTTCAATCTTGAAGGATAAGGGATTCTTGGTTTGTAAGGTGGGGGTGCCACAACTTTTTCTTTCTTATGTCTTTCCTCAACCTCCACGACCTCCGGTGCCTCAATATTGTTCTTCTCACTAGGATGTTTGCCCTCCGCCTCACGACCACTTCTCAAAGTGATCACCTTCACATGTTCGCGTGGGTTGGTTTCAGTATTACTAGGTAAACTACCTTGTTGTCTCTCTGATAGAGACTTCACAATTTGCCCTACTTGACTTTATAGGTTGTGCAATGAAGTAGTGTGGTTGCGAAGTGTAGCCTCGACCGATTGGAACCGTGTATCCGATGATTGCACAAATCTGGTCAAGGCCTTTTCTAAGTCGATCATCTGGGTCTCCAAACCCGAAACTCTATTTTCCATGTTCGGGGCTCGTTGTTGTTGGAAACCCAGTTGTGCTACAGCCTTTTTCTTCCCTTTGTTACTCCATGAGAAATTTGGGTGATTCCGCCACCTCTGGTTGTAGGTGTTGCTATAAGGATTGCCTTGGTTACGCATTGCATTACCCACATAGTCAACTTGCTCAATGGAGGGTGTACCACCAACGGCTATCGGGTAATCGGATGGTGCATATCCTCCCCCACATCCATCACAATTCATTATGGCCGCCAATCTAGGAGAAGTTAGAGTGTCTAACTTCTTACTCAATGCCTCCACTTGGGCCGCCAATGATGTAACCGCATCGATCTCATGGATACCGGTCACTTTTTTTTTCTCCCTAGCATTCCATTAGTAGTTGTTCAACCCTATTTCTTCAATTAATTGCCGAGCTTCTTTGGGGGTCTTGCTACGTAAGGTACCTCTTGCCGCTGCATTAAGTAACTGTCTTGTACTTGGGTTTAAACCATTGTAAAAAGTTTGAATGATCATCCACTCTGGAAACCCATGTCGAGGACAATTTTGCAGGAGTTCCTTGAACCTTTCCCATGTCTCAAATAGAGACTCCAATTCCATTTGCATAAAGGATGAGATCTCATTCCTAAGCTTTACAAATTTTCCGGGAGGAAAATAATGGGTAAGGAAAGCTTCTACCACTGCTTCGCTCTAGGTATGAAATCTCTTCCCATGCAGTGATCGATGCTCTAGGTAATGAGTGTAGCCACTGCTTCGCTCTCCCCTTTAAGGAAAATGGGAAGGTTCTTAACTTGATGGCATCATCATTAACACCATTGATCTTGAGCATATCACACACTTCCAAGAAATTCTCTATGTGACTGTTTGGATCCTCATCGGCCAAACCATTGAACTGTGCGGACTACTGTAACATGTGGATGAATGCCGTCTTTAGCTAAAATTTTGAGCTATGATTGGGGGCCGCACAATGCTAGATTGTGTCCCCAATACTGTCGGTCTGGCGTAATCAGAGAGTGTTCTCTGTTGTTCATTCTGTTCTGCCATGCTGTCAAATCCTTCAACTTTCACTTCAGCTAGATTCAACGATTGTTATACTCGTTCTTTACCCTTTCTTCTGAGTGTACATTCAAGTTCACACTTATCTAAGGGTTCCCTCGGGTCATAACCTGGAGCTGTACCAAAATAAAGAAAATAATATTAGAAAGATGATATAATAAGAATATATGAAAGAGAATGAATGAATAACTAAGATAGCAAAGTGCAAAGTATCTCTAAATGCCTAATCCCCAGCAACGGTGCCAAAAACTTGACAACGCCCTGACAAAATCCCCTTGCGTATATCCCGCAAGTGCACGGGTTTGTCGAAGTAATAATCCCGGGTGAGCGGGTATCGAATCCACAGGGAGTAGGGAGTAAAGACACTTAATTCGATTCTTAGCCATGTGGAATATCAACAATGATAAGTGCGACAATGATTCAATTCTCAACAATTAAAAGCAACAAGTAAGAGAGCAAAAGTAAGGAGGAGGTAAGGCAATTGATAAAGATGGGGTACTCAGATGATGCTTCACCTAGGATAATCACTTCAAGTGCAAGAACTCTCTATTATGCTTCCTCATCAATGCAATGGTGAGTCGTGGAAATCCTTACATACATAGTCCCAAATCTATAAGGTCAACTATGCCTAACTCTATTCATGTCCCGGAGGAGAGATTAAATAACCTCTCAACCTCGCACTCGAATAAAGTTGCAATGGGCTCTAGGGATTCCAGGTGATAAATCTCTTCCTAATTATAGGCCTAAACCTTTAGTCCAGGCGGAAGGTCCCTAACCACAATTAAGCCCTAGTTACTAAGATCCCCTCAACGCTTCACTCTGTTGCACGCGCAACTAAGCCCCAGCGGAGATTCATCCCTTAGACCATTCACTCTATTATGGCCGCAAAGAACTCGAGGAACGGAGGTAGAATCTATCACGTCGGAGGGGAAAGGGGACGCTCCTGTACCTCTCGACTCACCCTCTCAACCCTCTCCAACCTAGCTTTGTCTAACGCTTGTGGTGTGTCACTCACTCACAAGGTTACCAACAAAAACTCTCAACCCTAGTGTCACTCTAGGGGAAATGTTCATACAATCAAACATTCAAGGTTGGAACTCACAATAAACATCAATTTATTGAAATCATAATAAAGAAGTTCAATGAAACGAATACATCCTAGGGTTCACAATCACCCAAGTACCCACTAGGGGTTTAGCTCTCCATGGAGCTAAGTACAATAAAAAAAATCGAATGTAAAAGCAATGAATCCATAAAGAAACCCCTTCAATGGTCATGTCGATGGTCTTGTGGAGAGTCCTCTACCCGTCGCAAGGGATCCTTTGTCCGGCCTAGGATACACCTCGCCGGATCGATGCCGAGGAAAGCTCTCCCAATAACCTTCTTCCAAACGACGCGCGATGTCGGAGCCGTAGAACCTCTCCAAAAACCTAGACAATACCGCTCAAAACCCTAGCTGAAGCCCTCTCTCAAGTTGGGGAAAAGATGGAGAAAAGAATACCAAAATCGGGGCTAAATCGGCTTTAAATAGGGCTGGAATCGGGCGACTACACGGGCGTGGGTGCTCCACGCGCCCGTGCGGAATTTCCACATGGGCGTGGATAATTTCCACACGCCCGTGTGGATTCTCTGTTTCTGCGATTTTCGGACGGCTGTGAATAGTAACTACTACATTGATTTCCTACAGTGATTTGCTACAGTACCTGCTACAGTACTCTACCAGAAATACTCCCGAATCCACTTCTCATCGAGGTAACATAAATGGGCACACGTTTATGCCATCGATCGCTTTGCTTCTTCAATGACGGATAAGATGATGGAGATCTTGTTCTATGTGCATAAGTCAGAATGCTTGAGTGTGACTGCCTTTGTGCCCCTCCAAATGGTTGTGTAAACTCAAATACGGGGAGGTTGGCACACACTCTAGCATCTCGCACCCGACTTATATCTTCGCGTTTGAACTTTAGCAAGATTTCGTCCAAAACCGGTGCATTGTGATCCACGTTGGCTTCTTTGGTTCATAATTGGTTTCACAACCCTACATGCACGAAAGTAACATAAAAACGCACATATTAGTGTAAAAACCCGAGGAAAGTAATGCTAAACATAAGGAAATAATGCTTCGCATTCATATCGCACAAGCACTTATCACGCCCCATGTGTGTGACCCGCAAGTATACGGGTTTGTCGAGTAATAAATCCCAGGTGAGTGGGGTATCGTATCCAAAGAGAGTAGGGAGAAAAAATACTTAAATTGCTACTTAACCAAGTGCAAGTGAACAATGATAATGTTGATAAAATGTAATATAAACAAATATAAAAAGAAATAAGAACGTAAGGCAAAGGTAAGTGAGAGGTAAGGCAATCGATAGAAGTGGGGTACTCGGGAAATAGCCCCCCTATGATTAATATTTCAAGTGCAAGACCAATTATTATACTTCTTAATCAATGCTCAATGAGTTGTGGAAATCCTTAAGCACACGGTCCCAAATCTAAGGTCAACCATGACTAACTCTACACTATGTCCCAGCAGAGAAACCGCTTAGTCTCAACACCTCACATTGTGTAAAATTGCATGGGGTTCTACAGAATCCAAGTGATAAACCCTCTTCCTATATATATACCTAACCCTTTGGTCCAGGCGAAAGGCCCCTAGTCACAACCAAGCCACAGACACTAGAGTCCCTTCAACGATTCACTCTGTTGCTCGTGCAACTTAGCCCTAGAGGAGTTCATCCTCGAGAACTTCACTCTATTATGACCACCAAGAACTCAAGGGAATGCAAGTAGGATAAATCACATTAGAGGGGAAAGGAGACACTCCGCTACCCCTCGACTCACCCTCTCAACCCTTTCCAATCAAGCAATGTTTAACCCCCGTAGTGTGTCACTCATCTACAATAGTTACCAAGATGGACTCTCAACCCTAGTGTCACACTAGGGGAGAAATCATTCCATAAGCACTCAAGATTGGAACTCAATTGAAACATCAATTAAGGAAAGTATAATAAAAGATCAATGAAATAATAACATCCTAGGGTTTACAAAATCCAAGCACCCACTAGGGGGTTTAGCTCTCCATGGAGTACAATACAATTAACAATGAAATCGAAAGTAAAACACAAGTGTTCCATAAGAAAACCCCCTCGGTAGTTTTGTCGATGGTCTTGTGGAGTGGCCAAGTCTTCTCCAAAGATTACCTTGTCCACCCTAGGGCACAACTTGTCGGATCTATGCCAACGAAAGCCCCCCAATAACCTTTTTCCAAGCGAATTTCAGCGTCGAATCCCTCAACCCACTCCAAAGACTTGCCAAAAGCCTCTCCAAACACTAGCCGATGGCTTCCCAAATGATGGAGAAAAGTGGAAGATAAGAGGGGAAAAGGATCCCTAAAATCGGGCTAAATTGTGGCTTATATATGGCTGAAATCAAGAATCCACACGTCCCTGTGGATTCTTCCCACGGGCCTGTGGAATTTCTACATGGGCGTTCAGAATTTCCACACGCCCGTGTGGATTCTTTGAAAATCTATTTTCTGGCTAGCTGTGAACATGAACTGCTACAGTACTCGGACAAAACAATCCCAATTCCATGCTTTTCATCGAGGCAACATAAACAGGTACACGTTTATGTCGTACATCGCACGTCTTCTTCAATTAAAAGCTTCATTGGCGGAGGTCTTGTTATCAATGCACAAGTCGGGATACACAAATGTGACTGCCTTTGTGCCCCTTCAACTCATTGTAGTGACTTAAATTCATGGAGGTTGGCACACATTCATGTATCTTGATTTCCCACTTGTGTCTTCGTGTTTGTTCCTTCCAAGATTCCACCAAATAATGCATTTACCATCTACTTTTGGCTTTTTTTCTCAATACTTAACTTCTTTTCTCAATACTTAGCTTCACAACCCTACATGCGCAAAAAAACACAAATACAAATGTATTAGCACTTAAACCTGCTAAAAGTAATGCTCAACATAAGGAAAAAACACTTCACATTCTTATCACACAAGAACTTATCAGTCTCCTAACTGATGCTTAATGAGTCATACTATGTCCCGGCAGAGAAATCGTTAAGTCTCAACACCTCACACTGTGTAAAGTTGCAAGAAGTTCCAGGGATTTCAAGTGGTAAACCCTATTTTTAGGGTTTATAAGTCCAAGTATCCACTAGGGGCTTTAGCTTTCCATGGAGCAAGATAGAATCAATAATGAAATCGAGAGTATAAACATGTAATCCATAAGAAAAACCCACGGCCGTTTGGAATTTCCACACGCCCGTGTGGAATACTTAGAAGAAATTCTCATTTGGACAGAGGAACAAAAGAGGCGTGTGGGTGCCCCTATCGCTCAGCCACACGGGCATGTGGAATTTTCACATGCCTGTGTGTATGCGTTCAGAGGCAAAGAATGCTAACCTGAGAGCACACAGGGCCGTGTGTCTGAACCTGTGAGGCTCTCCTGTGGAGTCACACGGGCGTGGATAATTTCCACATGCCCATGTGGATGTACAAAATTCAAAAGGCCGCAATTTCTCTTTATAAATCTTGTTCACCTTTTCATTTTCACATTCCCAAACACTTTGAGAACGTATCCTTGCACTCTCCCGATCTTGCACCGTCACTTTAGAGAGATTTCACTTGAGTTTTTCAGCCGATTTCAAGGTTTTCATCTTCATCTTGTCGGTAAAACCTCATTCTCTCTTTTCTTCCCCATACTTGATTTTTTTCGTTTAAATCTGGTGAGTGTGCTTTGTTTTGATGTTTAAATGATGAATGTATGTTTTAGAAGCATTTCGGAATGAATTTATGATGTATTTTGGAGCGTATTGCATAGTGTGTATTTTGACAATATTATTATTTTGAATGAATTTGATCAATTTCTTTTCAATACTTGTAGGTATGGTCCTTAGGACAAAGAAGCAAGCTGACAATGTCCACGCGAGCCCTCACTTGAGCCGGAACAGATGGAGTTTCTGATACCCAAGCATCAGGCTCAGTTTGAGTGACTGTCGAAGATCAAGTTTGGACAGACTCAATTCCCGGACTTGAGTGCACTTAGAGAGGTTTAGCTCACAGATGATATGGCCAATGAGGTTGATGAGCTATTGTTAGTGGCTAGTCGGAGATAATTACTGTCTATTCGCGAGCTAGCTATCCTTATGTTGATGCTGGAGGTATTATCGTCGTTTGAGTTTGAATGATCTTACAATTGTTTTGATAGCGATGACACAATACAACTCAGAGTATTCGAGTATCACTATAGTATGAGCATCACATGGTTCTCAATTTGGTTAGGGTTATACGATGAGGACTTTACTGCCACAGAGGAGTGCAAGCATCTTCCTACAGATTACGTAGGTAGCTTGACTCCTTAGCGCATATATCGAGTATTATGTGGCCGTGGTCAGTATAAGCTGGTGGTCTAGAAGGCTACTTGTCTATCTTGGCCGAGCTACAGATACATTCACGCCGTCGGGAGCATATCAGTGAATGACCGCGGCAACAGCACACGTGTTCTGAGCCGACAGGAGCTTCTTTACTTGTATTCTATGGTGCAGAGCCATCCAATTCATCTTAGCCACATACTTGCAGAGTACCTGAGGCATCAGGGTCAGTATGCTAAGATCGGAGTGCTTTTCTCTAGTCCCTACATTACCAGACTCATTATGGGGATGGGTCTGTGGGACGCTATTAGAGGGACCGAGAAGACGATCGTACCTACACCCTGGGTATAGAGACGATAAGACAGATGGAGATGTCACGCAGGTAATGGATGGGAGTGCATGTACTAATTACACCTGCCATAGAGATAGCCGAGGAAGGAGGTAACGTTGCAGAGGGTTCCCGGCCAGCGCAGGAGCCCCAGCCTAAGTAGATGTAGACAGAGGAACCCCTGAAACACAGGAGCCACCTCCAGTCTGCATGTTTTCTCCGTCTCGAGCCTATGATCGTTTTGAGAAGCTCGAGAATGCTGTAGGGGTGCTCCGGACTGAGATTACTGAGGTTCACACTACACAGGCTGCGAACCACATGGAGGTCATGGCTCGTCTCGACATCTTACAGCAGATTCTCCAGTGAGATGCGACATCCCTATTCGTTATGCGATCGAGGACTCCTCAGGCATCCCCAGCACCACCATCATCAATATCAGCACTAGTTGATCAACCTTCTTCACTAGCACCAGCAGAGACCACAGAGGACGCCGATGCTTGATGCGTCTTTCTTTTAGTTCTTTATGATTTCATATTTTATTTTCCGTATTTTATTTTGGACTTGTACTACTCTGAAAGGATCTTCATTCTGAGTTTATCTTTCATTTTTGTTATCTCGAGTTGTATTTCATTACTTTATCTTTATATACTCGAGTTTTATTTTGTTTTTGTTGAGCTTTACTGAATCCCCTTTGTGTATACATAAAGATGGTCTTGTGAGTATGGAATTTGAGGGCTAGTCATAGATACGGTCAATGTGATTTTCACATGGCCGTGTGTGCTCCATAACCCATTGGAACTCAACTCTGAAGGAATATATCTCCATCAAAAGTACCATTAGGAGTTCAGGGGAGTATTGTTCCAATTGCCCACCTTCACATATGATCTTGAATGTTACACGTTTTATTATGCTTGCATGCGTACATTGAGGGCAATGTACATCTTAAGTGTTGGGGGAGTTTACATTACACATGTACATTACACAAGTTTTGAATGAAATTTCATGCTCACGTAGCCAATGGCGGTGCACCTTAATTGCAATGGTTGTATTCTTAAGTCTAGGAGAATTTTTAACATTGAATGTTTTCATGCTCTAGTTTTTACTTGAATTTCTAGGAATTTTTGCCTGATTGATACTTGTTGCAATACTCACTTATGGAACCTTGTGGAAACTCAAGTTTGATGTTTGAGGGACAAATTAGATTTGTTCTTGTGTTAATTTTGAAAAAACATTTGTAAAAAAAAAAAGAAAAATGTTTATTTTGGTTGTACATTTGGGTGGAAAGAGCTACCACCTGTGAACTATGAAGCTACTCTCACAAGTTTGATACTAGTTATGTCCTAATGATATAAAGAGCTATCCCATGGGATGAGTGAAAGCTACTACCCCGGTAGAAAGAGCTACCACCTCGAAAGTGTGAAAGCCACCTTAGCGGCAGCTTTGGAAAGGGCTACCTTACAAGATGTGTGAAGCTACTACCATCTCTTTGCTTTGTCTTGAACATAAATAAGTCCCTTATGCTCAGAACTTTGAGGAGTATATGTTTGGTTGACTTGAGTGAGTCTACACACACTAATATGATTTTGGGTTTGTTGTCCTTTTTTATTCGAGTTTTTACCTAGAGCATTGATTTTTCGTATTTAGTGTTGAAATTCCCCTTCCTTGTAGAATGCTTCCCTTGCATGCTTTGGTGAACCTAAGGCCAAGCACTTTCAATATTTCTTTCTTCTATGCTTCAATGTTTTATTTTTTGCTTGAGGACAAACAAAAGCTTAAGCGTGGGGGAGTTTGATAAGTGCTTGTATATTAGTAATAAGAATTTTTTTTTCTTACGATGAGCATCATGTTTCTCAGATTCTATCGCTAACACATGAGTATTTGTGTTCTTTTGTAAATATAGGGTTGTGGAGGCAAATACAGAAGAAAGAAGCCAGAGTAGATTGTGAGTGTACTTAGTTGATGACATCTTGGAGTGAACAAATGTGAAGGCACAATTTGTGCTCAAAAACATGTGCGTGTGTCATAACCTCGTGGTGTTCAAGGAAATATGCAAATTAGAGGGGCACAAAAACAGTCACACTCATGTGTTCCGACTAGTGCAAAGCTAGCAAGATTTTCATAAAATGTGCTTTTATTTGAAGATGGAAGGCAATCTACAGTGTATACGTGTGCCCGTTTATGTTGCCTCAATGAAGAGTGTGGATTCGGGAGTATTTTGGCGGAGCATTGTAGCAAATCACACTGTTTCAATTTTGGCGGAGCATTGTAGAGGCTTTGCCTAGGTTTTTGGAGGGGTTTACAGCCTTCAACATTGCATTTCTTTCGGAAGAGAGTTATTGGGGGACTTTCTTCTGTACCGATCTAGCAAGGTATGCCCTAGGCTTGACAAGGGGACCTTTGGAGAAGACGCGGCTACTCCACAAGACCATCGACACAAACACCAGGGCATTTTATTCATGGATTGCATATGTTTACTTTTGTTTTCATTATTGATTGTATTTTGCTCTATGGATCTAAATCCCTAGTTGGTACTTGGACTTGTAAACCCTAGGATGATGTTGTTTCTTTAACCTTTTATCATGCTTTCTTTAATTGATGTTTTAATTGAGTTCCAATCTTGAATGCTTGTTGAGTTGATTTTCCCTTAGAGTAACACTAGGGTTGATAATTCATTTTGATAATCCTTGTGGATGAGCGACACACCATAAGGGTTAGACAATGCTAGATTGGAGACTTTTGAGAGATGAGTCAAAAGGTAGCGGAACGTTTCCCCTCCGGTGTGATTTATTCTACCTCGACATTCCAAGAGTTCTTTGTGGTCGCAATAGAGTGAAATGCTAAGAGATGAACTCCGCTGGAACTTAGTTGCGCAAGCGATAGACTGAAGCGTTGAAGGAATCCTTAGTATTTGGGGCTTAATTATGACTAGGGGTCTTTCACCCGGACCAAAGGGTTAGATCTATTAAGGGAATAGGGTTTATCACATGGAATCCCTAGAGCCTAAAGCAACCTAGCACAGTGTGAGATCTTGAGACTAAGAGATTTCTCTACTGAGGCATTGTGTAGGGTTAGACACAGTTGACCTTAAGTTTTGGAACCGTGTGTTTAAGGATCTCCATGACTCATTATACATTAGTTAGGAAGCATAATGATTGGTCTTGCACTTGAAAAAATAGTACTAGGGTGAGCAATGTCCGGGTGCCCCATTTATTGTCGATTGCTTCTCTTATCTTTTATTGTCGCCTCCTTCTTCTTTTCTTATTTCCATTTACATTGATTCTTATTCACATCACTATTAATTCATCCTCGTTCTAGTTAAATAGCAATCTTTGTGTTTCTAATCACTATTTCTTGTGTATTTGACTATCCACTCGCCGAGGTATTATTACTTCGACAAACTAGTGTACTTGCGATACACATGCAAAAGGCCGTTGTCAATATCCTCAGTGGGACAGGTTGATTTTGTAGCTAATGCATTGAGAGGCAAGGAAATCCATATAGAAACACCTATAATCTGGGGTGGAGGAGCCACCCAAACCTTTCTTGGAGTAATCAACGGCAACCAAAGACTATAGCACCAACGGGTTTCCAACAACAACATACCCCGAATATGGAGAATCGAGTTTTAGGGTTCGAAAACTAGATGACCAACTTAGAGAAGGCTTTGACCAAGTTTATTTCATCATTAGATACAAGATTTCAATTGGTTGAAGCCACACTTTGTAACCACACCGCATCATTGCACAACTTGGATAATCAAGTGAGCCAAATTGTAGAGTCACTTTCGGAAAGACCAAAAGGAAGTTTGCCTAGGAACATGGAGACCAATCAAAGAGAGCATATAAAGGCGATTACTTTAAGCAGTGGTCGTGAAGTTGAGGGTAGGCTCCCCAGTAAGAAGATCTATGTTGAGTCACCCATGGTCGTGGAGGTTGAGGAGAGAACCAAAGAGAAGGAGGTGGCACCCCTACCATACAAGCCAAGAATCCCTTACCCTTTAAGATTGAAAAATGTGCAAAGTGATGAGCAATACAAGAAGTTTTTGAGACTATTCAAGTAGTTGCACATCAACATCTCATTTGTTGAGGCTTTATCTCAAATGCCTCGCTATGCAAAGTTTCTCAAGGACCTTTTGACCAACAAGAAGAAGTTGGAGGAGAGTGCATCTGTGATCTTAGATGCTTCATGTTCTTTGGTGTTGCAAAAGAATATGCTGAACAAGAAGAAAGACCCGAGAAGCTTTATCATTCCATGCAATATTGGCAATTTGGGGGAAGAAAAGACATTGCAGATTCAAGGGCTAGCATCATCTTCATGCCTTACACATTCTTCTAGAAGCTAAGCTTGGGAGAGCCTAGGCTCACTCAGATGATACTCTAATTAGCCGACCGAACAGTTAGACATATGAGGGGCATCATTAAAGGCGTACTTGTGAAAGTTAACAAGTACATATTTCCTGTAGACTTTCTGGTGTTAGTGTTGATGAGGGTGTCTAGGTCCCGTTGATACTTGGGAGGCCGTTTTGCACACTTCTAAGGCTCTCACTGACATGGATGGTGGGGAGTTGACATTACGAGCTGGGGATGATAAGTTGACATACCACCTCGCCAAAGCCATGTGACATTCTCTTGATTTTGATGATACTTTATATTTTCTTGACACCACTAATGAGTTAATTGATGAATACATGTTGGAAATGATGTGTCCGAACCCATATGCTGGGTTGCTAGATCAAGAAGTAGAGAATGAAGAAGTCTTGTCACTTGGTCTAAAGGACAAGATACAACCTACCTCGGGGATCATGAAGAGGATGGTCCAAAAGATGAAAAGAGCAAGGAGACGTCACAAAAAGTGCCCCAATGCTAGTGGGGATGTGCATGCATGGAGTAAGGGTAACGAACCCTTGTTTGGTAACAAGCTCGATAACTCTCCCTCTACCTTTAAAAGATTATGTTTATCGTGTTTTCAAGTTGTAGGTAAGAGGTCAACTTTCATCTATGAACCCATGTGAGGTAAGAAAAGGTACGTCAAGCTTAGTTACATTAAACAAGCACTTTT
Source organism: Dioscorea cayenensis subsp. rotundata (assembly GCF_009730915.1). NCBI lineage: Eukaryota > Viridiplantae > Streptophyta > Magnoliopsida > Dioscoreales > Dioscoreaceae > Dioscorea > Dioscorea cayenensis. The sequence continues at coordinate 8,751,790 of NC_052489.1, forward strand.
TGGGAGGCAACCCAAGTCTTTACTGTTTTTCTAGGTTTTAGTTTAGTACTTGTATAAATAAGAGCTTGAGTGTTGTTGTCTTGATTTTTACATGCTATTGTTGTGTTTTTCTCATGGATTATTGGTGTTTTAGTGTGCTTAATTGTGATTGGTGAAGTTTCATGGTCATTTAAGCATGTTTTCCATATTTCTCTGGTCAGTTCTTCATCGTATTTACAGTCTCTATGTGTGTATAAGTGTGCAGAAATTTTCTGCAGAGTCTGTAATTTTTTTTAAGTCATCCATAGAAGATACACGGTGGTGTGGAAATTCCACATAGGCACGTGTTTCCATTCAGAGCTCATCCCAAGAGGACACAGGGGCGTGTGAATGCCCTTGTGAACAGCCATCTAACGGTCACACGCCCGTGGGCAATTTCCACACGGGCGTGTGTTTCTCTGCTGAGTTCTCAGACTCCATCCTGAAAAGACACGGGGGTGTGTAAATACCCATGTGGATGACCCTGTAAACTATACACGCATGTGTGACACTCTGCAGAGAGTTCTCCTCCATCCTGAGAGCACACAGGGGCATGTGAGTGCCCTGTGATTGCCTCTGTGGGTCAGGCACACGGGTGTGGGGAAGTTCTACATGCCCGTGTGGATGCATTCATAGAAAGTCCGACGCTATCTCGAGAGTACACTGGGGCATGTATTTGCCCCTGTGATGCCCTCCTATGCAGACAAACAGGCGTGTATCTGCCCCTGTGATGTCCCCTTGTGAAGACACATGGGCGTGGGCAATTTCCACACACCCATGTGGATGTACAGAACTCAAAAGACCGTGATTTGTCTTTATAAACCTCTTGTGCCTTTTCATCTTTTCACTCCCACACACTCAAAAAACACATCTATTCATGCTCCCAACCTCCTACCGTCGATTTAGAGGGAATGTATTTGAGTTTTCCGGCTGTTTTTATGTTTTTCTAGTTACATTTCATCGATAAGCCCTCTTTCACTTTTTCTTCGCCAATATTGATTTATTTAGCTTAAATTGGTGCTTGTTACTTTGATTTCATGTTTAAATGGTTGATGTTAGCTTTTAGAAAGAATTTTGAGCCAATTTTTGATGTATTCCAAGGATTTTTTCATAGTGGCCATACGACTTTCACGCCACAAAAATCTACACAGGCGTGTGGAATTTCCACACGACCGTGTGGATTTCTGCAGTCGTATTTCTTTGAGGTTATTTGATCGATTCGAAGAAGCAAGATGGCAAGCGTCCACGTGAGCATTCTCATGAGCTGGAGCATATGGAGTTTGTGATTCCTGAGCACTAGGCACATTTTGAGAAATTGGTGAAGCTCAAGTTCGTCCAATCCAGATTCCTGAATCTGGGTGCTATGAGAGAGATCCAGCTTGCAGATGGCATGGTAGATGAGGCTGAGCAGTTACTTGTTGTGGGAAGTTGGCACCGTTTGTTACTTATCCATGAGCCAGCTATTCGCATGCTAACGCTTGAGGTTTTGGAGTCGTTTGAGTTTGACAGAGGGTACAACAGTTTTGTGTGTTCAATTAGTATCACAGCATGAGCGTGACTCAGTTCTCAATCCAGCTAGGATTGTACGATGAGGCTTTTACTAACACTGAGGAGTATGATCGATTACTAACAGACTATCCAAGTAGTTTGACACCTTAAAGAGTGCACAGGGCATTATGTGGCCAGGGTCAGTATGAGCAAGGAATGTCGAAGGCCACATGTCTCTCACAACCGAGCTACAGATATATTCACACCATCCTGAGCAAATTAGTCAATGGCCGCAGTAACAGCGCTGGAGTTCTGAGTAAATAGGAGCTTTTATATTTGTACTCCATGGTGCAAAACGAGCTGATTCACTTGGGAGATATCTTAGCAGAGTATTTGAGGTATCAGGGAAAGTATGCGAGAGTGGGAGTGATCTTCTAAAGCCCACACATCACCAGACTTACCATGGGCATGGGGCTATTGGACACGATCAAGGGGTCTAAGAAGATCATAATACAGTCTCCTTTCGGCTTGGAGACCATGCGACTGATGGGCATGATCCGTAGATATAGAGACAGGGTTTAAGTGATGAAAATGCCCTCACCAGAACCAGTCGAGGTTGAGGGAGAGACAGCAGAGGGCTGCCAGCCTGCTCTTGAGCCCCAACAGGAGCCGATGGAGATCGAAGCACACCCCAGCAACACAGGAGCCATCTCCAGTGCAAATTTTCTCTTGGACTCAAGCCCATGATTAATTTGAGAGGCTCGAGAGCACGGTGGGGGTGTTACAGAGTGAGATAGCTGAGGTTCGTGTGACACAGGCTGCGAACCACATAGAGGTGATAGCGCGTCTCGACATCTTACAGAAGTTTCTCGAGCAAGATGCGACCTCTACCTTTGTGATGTGACCCAAAGCTCCATTGACTCCTCTGGCATCACCAGCACCACCACCATTACCAGAAGTACCAGTATTATCTCCAGTAGCAGTAGCAGAGATAGTAGAGAACTATACCGATACTTGAGTCATCTTTATTTTCTTTGTTCTTAGTTTTCGTATTTAATTTGAGCATTATATTTTGGACTTGTACTACTCAGAAAGGATCTTCCTTCTGAGTATATCTTTTATTTTCACTTGCTTCGAGTTGTATTTCATTTGCATATCTTTATAGACTCGAGTTTATTTTGTTTTTTTTGAGCTTCACTCAACCTCGTTGTGTATACATGCAGATGGTCTTGTGAGTCTGGAGTATGAGGATTAGTCATTGGCACGGTCAATGCGATATTCACATGGCCATGTGTGCTTCATAACCCGTTGGAACTTAACTCTCAATGAATATAGCTCCATCAAGTGGACCATTAGGAGTTTAAGGGAGTATTGTTCTATACTTATGCTTCATTGTTAATGCTTATGTAGCCAATGGCTGTTTACCTTAGTTGCAATGTTCGTATTCTTGAGTTTAGGAGAAGTTTTTAACATTGAATTTTCTTATGCTCTAGGTTTACATAAATTCTTAGGAATTTTTGGTCTCTTGACACTTGTTGCACTACTCGCTCATTAAACACTGTGGAAACTCAAGTTCGATGTTTAAGGGATTGTTTTAGTTTATTTATTTCATTAAAAAAATGGTATGTATACGTGTATTTGGTTATGCATTGGAGGGGTGGCAAGAACTACCACCTATGAAGTATGAAGCTACTCTCATAAGTCGGATACTACTTATGCCCTAATGAGAGAAAGAGTTATCTCATGAGATGAGTGTGATAAGTGCTTGTGTATTAGTAATACGAAGTATTCTTTTCTTATGATGAGCATTAATTTTATCAGGTTTTAGCGCTAATACATGTGTATTTGTGATACTTTCGTGCATGCTGGTTTATGAAGCTAAGTATTCAGAAAAGAAGCCCAAGTAGATCGTGAATGCACTATTTGGTGGAATCTTGGAAGGAACAAACGCGAAGACACAAGTTAGGTTCGAAGATAAGTGAATGTGTGCCAACCTCCATGTATTCAAGCAATTACAATGAGTTGGAGAGGCACGAAGGCAGTCGTATTTGTGTATTGATAGCAAGATCTTTACCAATGAGGCTTTTTATTGAAGAACCATCATGATATACGGCATAGACGTGTGCCGTTTATGTTACCTCTATGAAAAGTATGGAATCAGGAGCGTTTTGGGGGGCACTGTAGCAGTGTTGTAGCAGGTACTGTAGTAATCACTATAGCAATGCACACGGGAGTGTGGAAATTCCACATGCCCATGTGAAAATTCCACAGGGGCATGTGAAAAATCCATAGGCCCATGCGAATGCTCGATTCTAGCTCTATTTAAGCCGTGATTCAATATGATTTTGGGGGCCATCTTTTATCCTTCTCTCCAACCTTTCTCCATCCTTTGGGGAGGTCGTCGGCTAGGGTTTAGAGAGGCTTTTGGAAAATCTTTAGAGTGGTCCTATGGATTTGACACCACATTTCTTTTGGAAGAAGGTTATTGGGGGAGCTTTCGTCGGCATCGATACGATAAGGTGTGCCCTAGGCCGGACAAGGGGACCTTTGGAGAAGAAGAGGCTACTTCACAAGACCATCGACACGAATACCGAGGGGGTTATCCTATGGATTACTTGTTTTTACTTTCGATTTCATTATTGATTGTATCTTGCTCCATGGAGAGCTAAACCCCCTAGTGGGTACTTGGATTTTGTAAACCAGAAGATGTTTTTTTTCATTGACCTTTTATTATGCTTTCCTTAATTAATGTCTCTAATTGAGTTCTAATCTTGAATGCTTGTTGAATGATTTCTCCCTTAGAGTGACACTAGGGTTCAGAGACCATCTTGGTAACCTTTGTGCATGAGTGACACACCATGAAGGTAAGACAAAGTAAGGTTGTAGAGGATCGAGAGGGTGAGTTGAGAGGTAGCGGAACGTCCCCATTTCTTTCCGATGTGATTTATCCTACCTCCATATTCCAAGAGTTCTTTGTAGTCATAGTAGAGTGAAGGGCTAAGGGATAAACTCCGCTAGGGCTTAGTTGCACGAGCAACATAGTAAAGCATTGAAGTGACTTTAGCACATCGGGCTTAATTGTGACTAGGGATCTTTTGCCTGAATCAAAGGGTTAGATCTACATATAGGAATAGGGTTTATCACCTTGAGTCCCTAGAGCATCTTATAACTTTACACAGTGTGTGGTGTTGAGACTATTTGATTTTTCTGCCAGGACATAGTGTAGAGTTAGTCACGGTTGACCTTGGGCTTGGGACCATGTATTCAAGGATGTCCATGACTCATTAAGCATCAATTAGGAGACATAATAGTTGGTCTTGCTCTTGAAACAATAGTCCTAGGGGGAGCATTGTCCGAGTATCCCACTTCTATCGATTGCCTTTCCTCTCACTTATTTGTGCCTCTCATTCTTGTTTCTTTTATTTCTATTTACATTACATTTCATCAACATAATCATTGTTCATCTTCACTTGGTTAAGTAGCAATCTTAGTATTTTTATTCCATACTCCCTGTGGATACGATACCCCACTCACCTGGGATTTATTACTTCGACAAACCTGTGCACTTGCGCGTAACACGCAAGGGGTGTTGTCAAGTTTTCGACGTCGTTACCATGAAGTAGCCATTTATCGATACGTTGCACTTTGTTATCTTAGCTATTCATCATTCATTCTATTCCATATCTTCTTATTCAATCATCATTCTGATTATTTTTTTCTTTTTTTTTTGGTGCAACTTCAAGTTATAACTCGAGGGAACCCCGTGATAGTTGTTGAAGGAGATCCTGAACTTGAACGTACACTCAGAAGAAAGGGAAAAGAACTTTTGCAAGAACTATCAAATCTAGCTGAGGCTGAAGGTGAAGGGTCAGAAAACATGGCAGAATAGAATGAGCAACAGAGAGCGCTTTTCGATTATGCCAGACCCTGAATTTTGGGCACACAATCTAGGATTGTGCGACCTCTGATTATAGCTCAAAATTTTGAGCTAAAGCCGGCATTCATCCAAATGATACAGCAGTTGGTATAGTTTAATGGTTTGGTCGTTGAGGATCCAAACAACCACATAGAGATCTTTTTGGAGGTGTGAAACATGCTCAAGATCAATGGACTTATGGATGATGTTATCAGATTGAGGGCCTTTCCATTTTCTTTGAAGGGAAGAGCGAAGCGGTGGCTACACTTATTACCTAGAGCATCAATCACTACATGGGAGGAGATGGTGGAAGCTTTTCTTACCCGATATTTTCCTCCCAAAATATCTGCAAAGCTTATTAATGAGATTTCTTCCTTTGTGCAAATGGAATTGGAGTCTCTGTTTGAGACATGGGAAAGGTTCAAGGAACTCCTGCAAAAATATCCTCAACATGGGTTTCCAGAGTGGATGATCATTCAAACTTTTACAATGGTTTGAACACAAGTATAAGATAGTTACTTGATGCAGCAGCAGTAGGTACCTTAGGTAGCATGACCCCCGGAGAAGCACGACAGTTAATTGAAGAAATGGGTTTGAATAGCTACCAATGGAATGCTAGGGAGAAGATGAAAGTGGCCGGCATCCATGAGATTGATGTGGTTACATCATTGACGGCCCAAGTAGAGGCATTGAGTAAGATGTTAGACACTCTAACTTCTCCTAGATTAGCGGCCGTAATGAGTTGTGATGGATGTGGAGGGACACATGCCCCGTCCGATTGCTCGATAGCCGTTGGTGGTACATCCTCCGTTGAGTAAGTTGAATTTGTGGGTAATGCAATAAGAAACCAAGGCAATCCTTAAAGCAACACCTAGAATCCAGGTTGGAGGATTGACAAGGTCCCTTTGCGTATATCCCGCAAGTGCACGGGTTTGTTGAAGTAATAATCCCGGATGAGCAGGTATCGAATGCACAGGGAGTAGAGAATAAAAACACTTAATCCGCTTCTTAGCTATGTGAAAAATCAATAGTGATAAGTGTGACAATGATTCAGTCTCATAAGTAAGAGAGCATGAGTAAAGGAGAAGGTAAGGCAATCGATAAAGATGGGTTACTCGGATAATGCTCCTCCTAGGATGATCGCTTCAAGTGCAAGAACCCTCTATTATGCTTCCTAATCAATGCAATAGTGAGTCGTGGAAATCCTTCATTACATAGTCCCAAATCTAAGGTTAACTATGCCTAACTCTATACATGTCCCGGAGGAGAAATCGAACAATCTCAACACCTCGCACTCGCATAGTGTTGCAATGAGCTCTACGATTCCAAGTGATAAATCTCTTCCTAATTATAGACCTAACCCTTTGGTCCAGGTGGAAGGTCCCTAACCATGATTAAGCCTTAGATACTAAGATCACCTCAACGCTTCACTCCGTTGCACGCGCAACTAAGCCCCAGCTGAAGTTCATCCCTTAGACCATCCACTCTATTATGGCCGCAAAGAACTGGAGGAACGGAGGTAGAATCTATCATATCGGAGGGGAAAGGGGACGCTCCTGTACCTCTCGACTCACCCTCTCATCCCTCTCCAACCTAGCTTCGTCTAACACTCATGGTGTGTCACTCACTCACAAGGTTACCAACAAGAACTCTCAACCCTAGTGTCACTCTAGGGGAAATGTTCATACAATTAAGCATTCAAGGTTGGAACTCACAAAAAACATCAATTAATTGAAGCATAATAAAGAGATTCAATGAAACAAATATATCCTATGGTTCACAAATATCCAAGTACCCACTAGGGGTTTAGCTCTCCATGGAGCTAAGTACAATCAAAGAAATCGAATGTAAAAGCAATGAATCCATAAAGAAACCCCCTCGATGGTCGTGTCGATGGTCTTGTGGAGAGTCCTCTACTCGTCGCAAGGGATCCTTTGTCCGGCCTAGGATACACCTTGCAGGATCGGTGCTGACGAAAGCTCTCCCAATAACCTTCTTCCAAACGACGCGCGATGTCGGAGCCGTAGAACTGAATTCCTTTGTCGGAGCCATAGGATACACCCGTGTGGATTATCTGAATTCTTGTTTTCTCAGGCGGCTGTTTTCTCCGGCCTGAATAGCTTCCTGTGTCCATACTTTCATCGGGGTAACGCAAAGAGGCACACGTTCACGTCGTGGATCACTTGCTTCTTCAATGATAGACAAGTTGGTGGAGCTCATGTTCTATGTGCATAAGTCAGAATGCTCGAGTGTGACTGCCCTTGTGCCCCACCAAATGGATGTGCCAACTAGAATATGAGGAGGTTGGCACACACTCTAGCATCTCACACCCGACCTATGTCTTCGCGTTTGACCCTTAGCAAGATTTCCTCCAAAATCGATGCATTACGATCCACATTGGCTTCTTTCTTTCATACTAGGCCTCACAAACCTAACTGCACGAAAGTAACATAAAAACATACATATTAATGTAAAAGCCCGAGAAAAGTAATGCTCAACATAAGGAATGAACGCTTCACATTCATATCGCACAAGCACTTATCAAGGATCCATCCAATTTTTTCCTGGAACAACAAAGGGCAACAAAAGGCCACAGCACCACCGGGTTTCCAACAACAAGCCCCGAACATAGAGAACCAAGTTTCAAGCTTGGAAACCCGAATGACAGACTTAGAGAAAACCTTGACTAGATTTGTGCAATCATCAAATACACGGTTCCAATTGGTTGAAGCTACACTTCGCAACCACACCGCTTCATTGCACAATTTAGAAAATCAAGTGGGGCAAATTGTGAAGTCTCTATCGGAGACACCACAAGGAAGCTTGCCGAGTAACACCGAGACAAACCCAAGAGAACATGTGAAGGTGATCACTTTGAGAAGTGGTCGTGAGGTCGAGGGTAGCCTTCCAAGTGAGAAGACCAATGTTGAAGCACCCGAGGTCATGGAGGTTTATGAGAGAGCTAACAAAGAGAAAGAGATGGCACCCCTACCTTAAAAGCCAAGAATTCTTTATCCTTCAAGATTGAAGAATGACTAAAATGATGAGCAATATAAGAAGTTCTTGGGTCTATTCAAACAATTGCATATCAACATTCCTTTTAAGGAGGCGTTGTCTCAAATGCCTCGGTATGCAAAGTTCTTGAAGGACCTTTTGACCAACTAGAAGAAGTTGGAGAAGAATGCATCAGTGATCTTAGATTCCTTTTGTTCGGCGGTGTTGCAAAAGAATATGCCGAACAGGAGGAAAGACCCTAGAAGGTTTGTGATTCCATGCAACATTGGCAATTTGGATGAAGAGATGGCATTGGCGGATTCAAGGGCCAGTATCAACGTCATGCCATACTCTTTCTTTCAAAAGCTAGGCTTGGGAGAGCCTAGGCCTACTCAAATGACATTGCAATTGGCGGAACGAACGAGGAGACATCCGAGGGGCATCATTGAAGACATGCTTGTCAAGGTGGATAAGTACATATTTCCTGTAGACTTCATAGTATTGGATGTCGATGAGGATGCAGATGTTCCTTTGATATTTGGGAGACCATTCTTGGACACTTCCAAGGCACTTATCGACATGGACGGCGGGGAGTTAACACTGAGGGTTGGAGATGACAAGCTTACATGCCACCTTACCGAAGCCATGTGACATTCTCTTGACTTTGATGATACGCTATATTTTCTTGACACTACTGACGAACTAATCGATGAATATGTGCAGGAAATGATGAATTCGTACCTGCACGAGGGGTTGCTAGACCAAGAAGTGGAGAACGAAGAGGTGATGATGCTTGGTCTAGAGGAGAAGGTACCATCTACTCCGGGGATCTTGAAGAAGATGCTCTGGAAGATGAAGCGGGCAAGGAGACACCACAAGAAACACCCCAAGGCTATTGGGCATGGGCAAGAACGGAAAGGGGGTAACAATCCCTCAAGTGGTAACAAGCTTGATAACTCTCCCTCTATCTTCAGAAAACTATGTTCATCATGCTTCCAAGTCATGTTTAAGAGAGAAACCTTCATCTTTGAGCCCTCGTGAGGTAAGACAAGGTACGTCAAGCTAAGTGAAGTAAAACAAGAGCTTCTTGGGAGGCAACCGAAGTGTTTACTATTTTCTAGTGTTTAGTTTAGTATTTGCATGAATAAGGCTTTAAGTGTTGGCATCTTGATTTATAGATTCTATTGCTGGAATTTTCTTGTGGTTTATTTGGTGTTATCATGTACTTCAATGTGTTTGTCGAAGTTTCTGGTCATTTGAGCATGTTGTTCATGTTTCTTAGGTATATTTTGCATCATAGAGGTAGGCTCTGAGTGTATTTACATGTTCAAATATTTTCTATAGAGCCTACAGATTTTTTTAAGTCATCCAGAGAAAAAGCATGGCTGTGTGGAATTGCCACACACCCGTGGATCTCTACTATGAGCTCATCTCGAGAGGATACAGGGGCGTGGACTCACCCCTGTGAGCGACCTTGTGAAGGTCACACGCCCGTGGGTAATTTCCTCATGGGCATTGTCTTCCTGCAGAGACTTAGAGATTTTTCCTGAGAACACACAAGGGCATGGACTCGCCCCTATGGATGACCCTGTGATGACCACACGGGCGTGGATAATTTCTACAGGCCCGTGTGGATCTTTGCAGAAGAGTTATATTCCATCCCGAGAATACACAGGGGTGTGTGAGTAACCCTATAAGTCTGGTCCTGTGAATGTCCACGCCCATGGGGAATTTCTACATGGGTGTGTGAAAAACTTAAAGAGCTTTTCTCAGGTTCGATAGAGGAGCCACAGGGGCATGCGTTTACCCTTGTGGATCGGGCCCACGGGCGTAGGAAATTTCCACACGCCCATGTGGATGCGTTCAGAAACATTGAGTGTTATCCTGAGAGCACACAGGGTCATGCGTCTGCCCCTGTGGGTCTCTCCTGTGGAGTCACACGGGCGTGGGTAATTTTCACACGCCTATGTAGATGTACAGAACTCAAGAAGGCTGCGATTTCCTTTATAAGTCTATCAAACCTTTTTTACTCTCATACTCCCCAGCACTCAGAGAACTCCATCTCTTACCCCCAACTTTCCACCATCGATTAGAGAAGTTTTAATTGAGTTTCTCAGCTGCTTTCAAGGTTTCTCAACTTCATATTGTCGGTAAATCCTTATTCTCTCTTCTCTTAACCATACTTGATTATGTTTGATTAAATTTGGTAAATATGTTTTGTTTTGGCTTTCAAATGATGGATGCATACTTTAGAACGAGTTTGAAACGAATTTGTGTTGGATTTTTAAGTTTTTAGCAGGATCGTCGTGTAGTTTTCACACCCCGTGGATCCACACAAGAGTGGGGAATTCCCACAGGGCCATGTGGATTCCTGCAGTGTTGATTTTCTTGAGTTAACTTGATAAATTTCTTTAAAAAATAAATTGCAGATATGGCTTCTAGCATGATAACAAAGAAAGTAACTAGCAAGCGTCACCGAGAGCACACTCCCGAGCCCGTGCATATAGAGTTTGCTATTCCTGAGCACGAGGCTCGATTTGAGCATCTGTCCAAGCTCAAGTTTGGTCGTACGTGGTTCCTAGATTCGAGTGTTGCGCGAGGAATACAGTTAACCAACGATATGACAGATGAGATTGAGGAGGTGCTAGCTGTGGGTAGTTGGCACAGATTACTCACTATTCGTGATCCCGCCATCCGTATGCCGACACTGGAAGTTTTGGCATCATTTGAGTTTCACAAATCGTATGAGTATTTGGATTATTCAGGCATCATTATAGTATGAGCGTCACATAGTTCTCGATTTGTTTGGGGCTATACGATGAAGACTTTACTACCACAGAGGAGTGTGAGCAGCTTCCTATAGATTACCCAGGTAGTTTAACTCCTCAGCACGCATATTGAATGGACGCTACTTGTCCAAGGCTACTTGTCTGTCTCAGTTGAGCTACAGACACATACATGCCGTCTTTAGCCGATCAGTGAATGGACGCGGCGATAGTATAGGTGTTTTGAGACGACAGGAGCTTCACGACTTGTATTCCATGGTATAGAGCTAGCCGATTCATCTTGGCCACTTACTAGCAGAGTACCTTAGACATCAGGGTCAGTATGAGACAACACACATTGCGTGTGACCCACAAGTGCACCGGTTTGTCGAGTAATAAATCCCAAGTTAGTGGGGTATCATATCCACAGGGATTAGGGAGAAAAAAATACTTAAATTTGCTACTTAAGCACGTGAAAGTGAACAATGATAGTGTTAATAAAATGTAATGAAAACAAAGATAAAAATAAAAAAGAATGAAAGGCAAAAGTAAGGGAGGGGTAAGACAATTGATAGAAGTGGGGTACTCGGGCAATAATCCCCCTAGGATTAATGTTTCAAGTACAAGACCAACAACTATCATACTTCCTAATCAATGCTCAATGAGTTGTGGAAATCCTTAAGAACATGGTCCAAAATCTAAGGTCAACCGTGACTAACTCTACAATATGTCCCGGTGAAGAAATCGCTCAGTCTCAACACCTCAAACTTCGTAAAGTTGCATGGAGTTCTAGGGAATCTAAGTGATATACCCTCTTTCTATGTATAGACCTAACCGTTTGGTCCAGGTGAAAGGCCCCTAGTCACATCTATGCCCTAGATTCAAGAGTCCCTTCAACGCTTCACTCTGTTCCTCACGCAACTAAGCCCTAAGGGTGTTCATCCTCTTGAACTTCACTCTATTGTGATCGCCAAGAACTCAAGGAAATGGAGGTAAGATAAATCACACCGGAGGGGAAAGGGGACGCTCCGCTACCTCTCGACTCATCCTCTCAACCCTCTCCAATCAAGCAATGTCTAACCCTCATAATGTGTAACTCATCTACAATGGTTACCATGATGGACTCTCAACCCTAGTTTCACTCTAGGGAAGAAATTATTCCACAAGCACTCAAGATTGGAACTCAATTGAAACATCAATTAAGGAAAGTATAATAAAAGATCAATGAAACAATAACATCCCAGGGTTTACAAAATCCAAGTACCCATTAGGGGGTTTAGCTCTCCATGGAGCATAATACAATCAACAATGAAATCAAAAGTAAAAACAAGTGTTCCATAAGAAAACCCCCTTGGTAGTCATGTAGATGGTCTTGTGGAGTAGCCATGTCTTCTCCAAAGGTCCCCTTGTCCGGCCTAGGGCACACTTCGCTGGATTTATGCCGCCAAAAGCTCCCCCAATAACCTTCTTCCAAGCGAATCGAGGTGTTGAATCCCCCAAAAAACTACAAAGACTTGCCAAAAGCCTCACCAAACCCTAGTCGACGGCTTCCTAAATGATAGAGAAAAGTGGAAGAGAAGAGGGGTAAAAGATCCCTAAAATCGAGCTGAATAGCGGCTTAAATAGGGCTGGAATCTGGAATCCACACGCCCTATGGATTCGTCCCACGGGCTTGTTGAATTTCCACATGAGCATGGGGAATTTCCACACGCCCATGTGGTTTCTCTAAAAATCTATTTTCTGGTCAGCTGTGAACAAGAACTACTACAGTACTTTGCTACAGTGATATGCTGCGGTACCCTGCTACAGTACTTTGCCAAAATACTCCCAATTCCACAATTCATCAAGGCAACACAAACGGGCACACGTTTATGCTATACATCGCAACTCTTCTTAAATCAAAGTCTTCGTTGGTGAAGATCTTGCTATCAATGCACAAGTCATGATACGCGAATGTGACTACCTTCGTGCCCCTTCGACTCATTGTAATGGCTTGAGTACAAGGAGGTTGGTACACATTCACGCATCATAAGACCCCACTTGTGTCTTCGCATTTGTTCCTTCCAAGATTCCACCAATTAATGTGCTCACGATCTACTTTTGGCTTCTTTTCTCGATACTTAGCTTCACAACCCTACATGCATAAAAGTAACACAAATGCACAAGTATTAGCGCTAAAACCTGATAAAAGTAATGCTCATCATAACGAAAGAATACTTCACATTCTTATCACAAAAGCACTTGTCAAACTCCCCCACACTTAAGCTTTTGCTTCTCCTCAAGCAAAGAAATACACATTGAAACATAGAAAAAGGAAACATTGAAAGTTCTAGGCCTTAGGTTCACCAAAACATTCAAGGAGAGCATTTACAATAAGGGAAATTTCAACACTAAATACGAAATATCAATACTCTAGCCAAAAACTTGAATAAAAAAGGACAAGAAACCCAAAATCGTGTAAATGTGTGTAAACTCACTCAATTCAACCCAAAGTATACTCCTCAAAGTTCTAAGTATAAGGGACTTATTTAATTACAAAACATAACAAGACAAAAGATGGTAGTAGCTTCACACATCCTCTAAAGTAGCCCTTTCTGAAGCGGCCGCTAAGGTGGCTTTCACGCTTTCTAGGTGGTAGCTCTTTCTACAGGGGTGGTAGCTTTCACTCATCCCATGAGATGGCTCTTTCTCTCATTAGAGCATAACTAGTATCCGACTTATGAGAGTAAGTACATACAACATAGGCGCTAGCTCTTTCCACCACTAATGCACAAACAACAAATATTTTTCTCTTTTCAATGTTTTTATGGAGAATTAACACAAGAAGTAACACTAACTAGTCCCTTTAACATTAAACTTGAGTTTCCAAAAGAGTCTAAAGAGAGAGTACTACAACAAGTGTCATTCTGGCAAAAATTCCTAGAAATTCAAGTAAACACTAGAGCATAAGAATATTCAATGTTAAAAATTCTCCTAAACTCAAGAATACAATAATTGCAACTAAGGTAAACCGTAATTGGCTATGTGAGCATGTATGTCAATCAAAACTTATATAAAAGACATGAGCAACGTGAACTCCCCCAACACTTAAGTTTTGCATTGTCCCCAATGTACACATGCAAGCTCACTAATAGTGTATATCAATCAAGAATATATGTGAGAGAAGCAATCGGAACAAT